>NC_143017.1:52104103-52255264 GCF_055824585.1 Amblyomma mixtum | reverse complement strand
TTAGGAGGTCGTTGCAGAGGCCTCAAAAAACAGTGGAATGTGGACATTCCGAAAATATTCCACAGCCGTGAGTAATACCAGTATGTGGGGAAGGGGCCCAGTTTTCAAAAACCACGATGGCAGCCATCATGAACGAAATCGTAGGAAGCGACGGGCGCAAGTTCTTCCACATCTGGCTCCGAGTACTGCCTGCTGTACAAAGCATCTTATTATTGCTGTCTCTTGTAGTGTTACCGTGTGGTGAAAGCAAAAAGATTCTGTAGCCATAAATGTCAAGACTTGATTCACGTAAGTGGAGTGCCGCTTGCATCTTGTACCAAACAAGAAACATGCAGTGGCTTTCCCTAGGCAGCTATTGAAAGAAATAGTCGCACTACTGTCCTGCCACCCTCATCCTGCTTTTTTGAGGACAGTGCAAGCTCTAGGTATTTATTCCTGGATTACAGTATTTAAACCTTCCTTCAGGCAATGCATAATCTGTTTGTGGAGCATTAAAAAAAAAAAACGGAAGCAGGTACCAACAGCAGCAGCTACACGTATGAAAGCTGGAGCAGCTCTGTCAGTGCGACTGTGGGCAGAGCACAGCGAGAGGCAATGGCTCTTGGTAGGAGAGAACGGCGAAGTGCACCAACGTCAGCCAATCTGATGATGGTTGGTTGGTTTATGGGGTTTAACGTCCCAAAGCGACTAAGACTATGAGAGACGCCGTAGTGGAGGGCTCCGGAAATTTCGACCACCTGGGGTTCCTTAACGTGCACTGACATCGCACAGTACACGGGCCTCGAATTTCTCCTCCAAAGAAATTCAACCGCCGCAGCCGGGATCGAACCCGCGTCTTTCGGGCCAGCAGCCAAGCACCATAGCCACTGAGCCACCACGGCGGCTCAGTGAGTCTTCTACTACACTGCCCCCGCCTACTTGGCATTGCTTTGCTGAGCAATAGACACATCTGAGCAGTTGACAGCGGCAAAGCCGTTTGGTCGCTTTCCATACGTTTCCTATAGGAGCGTTGCAGAGCAACACTGTCCGTGTTATTTCATCACGCACTACAGGGCCTTGCGCATGCACAGATCACTCAAGCAAAAGGCCGATTCAATAGCGCATGTAACCTACATTTCCACTTTGTGGCCACTGGTGACCACACTGCATGTGTCTAGCAATCAAACGTGTTGAAACGGATGTCTTGACTACACAAGATGCATATCACTTAAGAGCTCCCAAACTATAAATGACTAGGTCAATATACTTGTGTGACCCAAGTTGGATCCCTGGCCTCTGTTGTACATTGCATTACATAATACCCCCAGTGGTAATCCCTCTGCCTCTTAAATGCATCAGTGTGGATGCCTGAATTTTGGCACCCAACCATTTATCAAAAGACTAGAGCATACAAGGGAGACACACAGCTAAATTTGTATTAACGATGCAAGTGGACCCGCAAGAAAAATGTGCAACCAAGCGCCGATGCGTGTTAGGAATTACCGTATTTACTCGCATAATAGGTGCACCCCAGTATGGTCGCGAAAAATAATTTTTTTATTTCTGCGCATAATAGGCGCACCCCAAACTTGAGCACTGTGATCAATACTGCATTTACACGACTGCAAGCCGACGCCTCGCCTTGCCTTCCCTCCCCCAAATCTTTATTTTAAAGGGGTGGAGACACCAAATTTGTGGTTCGCGCGTTCTTAGTTTCAAACGCTTCTTATGGCTCCAGGAAGCATGATGCACACTCAAATATTCATATATTCACAGTGAATAATTTATTATCGCATTTTTAGGTGAACGATTTTCGGTTTCGGAACGCCGAGTTGTACAGTGACGTCACAGAGGGGGAAGATCAACTACTTCGCCTGGTCACGTGGGCGCACAAAAGTTGTGATGCACCTACTGCTGCATCGTCTGCTTTCTCACACACGTGCTGACCAGCACATAAAAAAAACAACAGATGGCTAGCAGCTCGGATTCTGACGGATCTGATTCCAATGAGTGAGGACATCGACTTTTTTTTTGATCACACGCTAATATCGCCTTCGCGGGTTCGCGTGAGGATGCGAAACACTTTGCAAAATGCCAGTAAGCATCGCTGCGCCGCTCTACCCAAGCTGCGCCCACAACCGGTGTCACACTTCGCCGCCGTGCAGCAGTACCTGAGCGCTGCTTGGGATGGTGTACAAATATCACAAGAAAAGACAAGATCACCTTGTTATCAGAACTGCCAGCTATACTCGAGCAGCGACAAAGCATGCCTGCTTATGTTCGGAGCTTTCGGCAACGGCACCGCTCGCGGGCGCTCCGGGCGACGAGCTCTGCTGCTGCCTGGCTGCCGTGGTCGTCGCTAGGCCTATAGCCTGTTTCGCAAGCGGCCGGTGCTTTGGAAGTCGCCTGCGCTATAATAAAAACCTACTTTTCACAAACCTACTTTTCACAAATAGCTTTAGTGTCAGCAGCATCACCTCACAATAAAATAATAGTACGGTCAATCTCGACGCCTTCGGCAGCGGAGTTAGCGGGCGCCAGACGAGCCGGACCCGAACGTCGGGCCAGCGGCAGCTGCGAGGCGTTTGTGGCAAGAAATTTGCTCATATCACAGTTGTTTCCTCTACCAGCAGCTCAGTATTAGTCAGCGATCCTCACAAATGACAATTTTTTTCACATTTCTTGTCCCATGGTTTATTATTTACGTCAAGAACACTCTTTAGCTCGCTTTTATGACGTCGGCAGACGGTATCCAGGCTGGCCGACCGGCCGGCATGCTCGACGTACTTCACGTCCGCACACGAAAATCCATATCAGAAAGGATGCTTCCTAGATTCGAGACACGACAACATGACTGTGCTAAAAGTGGATCTTTCGGCAACGACACTGCCTGCGGCAACGCCGGGCGACGACCTGCGCGCTGGTCCCAGACTGCCCTAGTCGTCGCTAGGCCTAGATGGTTTCGCATTGACTCCGCAGCTGAGGGCGCTTCGGGACTGGCCAGCTTTCAGAAACGTGCTCCGCTCGGCACCCCTTTACTGTGAACTCGTCCCATAATAAAAGATATGTTCGATTTCCACGATGTCTTCAGCAACGCAACTAGCAGACGGCAGGCGAACCGCACCAGGTAGCAGCAGCACAAAACCGGCTATAGGATGAAATTTGCTTGCATCGCAGTCATCACTTCTACCAGGAACTCGGTATTTGCCAACGATCGTCAGAAACGATGCATTTTTGATATTCATATATCCCAGGGTTTACTATGAACGTGAACAAACCATACTATCGCGTTCTTCAGATGCCGGCGGTCGGCACGAAGGCTGGCGCAAGCCGCTCGGCTCCAAGGAGTGCGCCCTATGTCATCATGACGCTGCCGCTCTCCGCGCTCGCATTGGCTGCCGCTTCCCGTCGTTGCGTTTGCCGCGAGCGGCCCGCCGTTTACATCTAGCAGGCCGGACGCAGGCGGCGAGCTGCAATCGGACGTTGCGACGCTGTTCGCAACGGTGCGCCGCAAACTGAGCGAGGGGCGGTTAGCAGCAAACGCGGCTCGCTGGTGCGTCGACTGCGCTCTCGCGGCTGTGCCCCGCTCATCGTACGTCACTGTATTTCGGTATGACGTCACTAAAACTTTAATTTTTCTTCCCACCTTGTGACGTCAGCGTTGATGGCACTAGTGATGGGTCTAGATCGTGAGAGTGAGCATTTAGGTAATCTTTGGAACCGAATTAAAATATTTTTTAAACGTTTGTTGCGTCCAACACCTGGCTGTGAGTGCCCTTGCATACATAGGAATCCCATAGCAGGCTTTTTATAGCTTCAAAATTTGGTGTCTCCACCCCTTTAAGAAAGTTTTTGCTGAACTGACTACTAGTCCTCACTAGTGCTGCTGCAGACCCACAGCACGCACAACGGCATCGCGTGGAACAGCCGCACACACTTTTCAAGGATGCTTACTTTAAAAGTCTGTTTGGAAAGCTTCGTCTCCAGCCGGAAACATTCCCGACTTAGGCCCACGAAAACCTCGGCGCTTGAAGTCGTGTACAAAAATTTAGGCACGTCGCCGTCGCAATTGCCACACTCCTCGGCCACGTCAAATTTTCGACGTGCCGCACGCTTGCCGTGTTAGAGAGCGAACTCCCAGCTGTGTAGCTATTAAGGTGCTTGCCCATCGTGCTAAAACAGCAAAGCTCGGCGGCAAAGCCACAACTACGATAAACTAACCCGCTACCACAGATCCCGGCACTTCGGCAGCCACAAAAAAACTGGAGCTGTTGATGCTGGTGGCAATATGGATAGAGAAAGCTTGCGGCGGAGGAAAACGATGATGATGAGCTTGGCCTCGGGCGCCCTCCGTGGGCAGCGCCTGGAAGCTCCTGTGCGCGTGTGGTCTCCACGATTAAGCGCCGTTGCGCACAGCCGGAGCTGATCGCTGAGGCCACGGCGTGTGCATTTCGAAGGCTATTCCCGCGTGGGTCATGGAAAGTTTCGGTGCGGCCCATATTTCCTTTGGGAAAATGGTGTGGCCCAAACACGGGTGCGTTTATGTGGTATGTTCAATTTTGCGAGTCGAAAAATTTCCGGAAATTTTACCCCACGTAATAGGCGCACCCCGAACTTTGAGCCGGATTTTCTGGAAAAAAAGTGCGCCTATTATGCGAGTAAACACGGTATGCATGCATTCTCCACTGGCAGCGAGCAGATAGACAACATAACACAGTTGAGATTGAATGTGTGCAAATTCTTTTCCACTTGGAGCTAACAGGGAGAAAAAAATTCCCAAACGCAGATACCATGACCACAGCAGACTCGATCATAAGGGTTGGCCGCCCTCATGCACAGGTACAGTAAAAGCTCGCCAATTTGACCCCTGTTGATTCGAAAATCTGGATAACTGACTACAGTTGAACCTTGTTATAAAGAAGTTGAAGGGGCCCAGCGATTACTTCGTTATAGCCCGTATTAACAGAGTTTCAAAGAAGAATTGTCAGCCGTCGTGATATGCATTATTCGATTATAAACGGGTTCATTATAAACGAGGTTCGACTGCAACAGCTTGGTCCTGGCCAACACCCATGCAAGTCTATGGCGTCGGATGCTAATTCGGACACTAGCGAGTCCTGCACTGGTTAAGCAGGACGGGTTACAGAAGGGAGGCCACAGCCAGGTATGACTGACATGACGAGCTCACCAACTAGCCCTGCTCAAAACCCGACTTCCATGCAGCGTTCACTCGCGTACCTCTGAATTGCGTGCAATGACAGGCGTGACAACAAACGGGCGGCTCTGTCTCCAAAAGATTCAGACTGCTTAGTTTCGGTTCTCTGAGCATCCCACCAGCCCACAAAGGCGGTATTTTGACCAGCCAGCCCACCTAACCCAGTTGAGCATTGTTTAGGGTGATTGAAGCATCAAGCCTCCCTTTTCTGCACGGTTACGTTCTTCCGGTGCGCTAGAACTGCATGGCTCATTATGTGCCATTGCTTGCACGGTAAGCCTTCTCACACTCGACATTGCCGCGTATGATGTGGTAGCGGTGCAACTACGCTGTTGTGCACTGTGAAGGACGCGGAAAGCCCTCACACTCTGGAGCAGTTCTGCTTCGATGCTCCCACCAGTATGCACACAATCAAGCACTGATGGAGATGTGAAGAACAGTCATTGCTGCGCTGTTCTCATCTCAAAAGCAGGCAACGCCCACTCTTTCGCCAAATAAATCTACCGTGAAGCAAGCAGTTCTTGACAGTTTCTTTTGGGGTCATTCGATAATTTGTTTTCTGGTCCCTTGAAGTTCGAACTAACAAGCTTTATCATGCCTAGATAGTAAAAAAAAAATAGGAGATAATCAGAGAGCAGAAATGTCATTTGATGAGCAGCGTGCATGCAATTTTTCACTCAAACGAGGTGCTGAATGAAAGATGCTAGCGTGCGACCCCTGCGCACATGTTGGGACACTGAGGACAAATTGAAGTTGGCCTGTACTGGTAGACAGCCACATTGCAATGACAACGAGACCACTCTCGCCAAAAGCAGAACTTTTAGAAGATAGAAAAATGCAGTTGCCTCCATCACTGGCGGATTTCGTAAGTACACTGTCTTGCCTTGACATTTTTTTTTAGCGCACATCCCAGCGGCTAGGTTACATCGCTATTCACTACAAAGTGGCAATCATGTAGTTCTTTTAGGTGCAGCTGCCATGAATTTGAATCTAGTGACTCCAAAGGCTACCAAGAGCCATAGAATCAACTTTTACCGAGATCAAAAACTGGATGGATCTGCCCTTAGTGTCCCTTCAAGGATCTTTCAAACTTACAGGTACACTCCACTGCAGCCTATAATGTTCTGAAGGCCACATGCTCACACTGTCATCACCAGTGAATAGATGTGCGAGCACAATCAGGTGTTTGTTCTGCAGTCCGCATCTGACCCTACTCCTACACAGTTCGTGTGCACCACAAGTGCTCTGTTCAAGGTGGCCTCCACCCACACTACAATGGGGACTGACGGGGCCCATGGGCTGGTCCTGATGCCCACCAGTGGGCTCGGTGAATTGGAGAGGCCCAATATGCCGTGCGGGTGTGCCGACAACACTCGTGTACCACTTACCACTTGATCAGGAACATCAGCTCCCCGCTAGAGTCTGTTGCTCCAATGATTCGTTCTGGCTCCAGGCCCCTGTCAAAGCCCCGTGGCTGTACATCGTCCTGCACCACCAAGGCAACAAGCTCTAGTGGGCGAAAATCCCAGCAACGAAAAGCATCGCCTGCCTCTACTGTGCAAGCAAAATTGTTTTAAAGCTTGAATTTCCATTGGTGTCACTGTCAGAGCATGCAAGAAACGAGCCCACTGCATAAAGGTTCATAACAACTTTGCAATAAAAATCAACATCTATACAACTTTTCAGGCAATAAATGATGCGAACTAGCAAGCTAAGACTCGACACTTAAATGTCGCACATTTCTGAAATGGCTACCACGACCGGACCTTTACCTTTACAGTAAAACGGATTCACTCTCCCTTTTTCTTGCCCCCTCCCTGTCCTTGATTTCCCCGCTAGCCGCAACTCAGGTGCTTCAGGCTTTGATGGCAGATTCCATGACCAACGTCTTCTCCTTCAGTTTTTATTTCATCACGAATAAAAGCCACTAATAAACTAAACTGAAATCAAACAACTGGCGTTGAATGCATACATGCCTAGCCAATGATTAGCAATTTTATATCATCGATAAACTACAGAAATTGAGGATTCCACAGAGGGACATGGCGAGAGGACCTAAGCATCGTCGCATGGCAAGACATCATTTGTTTCTGACAGCCTCTAGCCTCCTCAACTGGAGAGTGAACCAGCGATACCCCCCGCAAACAAGTTTGCCATCCATTGCAGCCTAGCACAGATATCGCTGCCACACCGGGTCATTGGACGTCTTGGCCTTCTTTTTCTTGGGCTCCTCGGCAGCTCCGTTGGCCTTGGCACCTGCGGCACGCCTCTTGTCCTCTTTCTTCTTACGCTGGTCCTCGAACTCCTGGATCAGCTCGGGGCAGTCGAGGTTTGACACCGGCTCCCACGTGTTCTCTGAACTGGAAAGCAGGGAAACAAACAGTGGCCAGCACGCTGCAACAAAGGGCCAATGCTCTCACTACAGACCCAACTGGCAGGGCTGCCGCAGTTACAAGCCTCTTTACACAAGAGGCCTGCCATTCCCCGCTGCTGGCAACAGCAGATGTCCACTACGTGACAGCCACAAGCAGTAATGATTTGAGATCCACCCTGAACGACTGTCAGACGAGGCAAGTGTCTTCAGCTTCACTTGAAAACAAACTGGGCTAACATAGCATGATGATTCTCTTCCATTTATGTATTTCCTGCCCTTACAATGAAGTACAAATCCACGCACCATATCACTGTGTTTGATCTACAAAGAACAAACACGAGGCATGACTACGTCTCGGCCAATGACAAAGAGTGAGAAAAAAAAAAAAAACATTGGGTATAAATTTATTTTAAAGGAGTGTAGACACTCAAATTTTTGCTTGCTGTTTCTTCTTTCAAATGACACGTTACACACTACTGGTTTATTGGGGTTTAACATCCCAAAACGACTTAGGCCATGAAGGATGCCGTAATGAAGGGCTCCAAAAATTTTGACCACCCGGGGTTCTTTAACATGCACTGATATTGCCTCTGACGGGCCTATAGAATTTTGCCTCCATTGAAATTTTTTCCATTGCCACCAGGATCAAACTCGCGTCTTTTGGGTCAGCACCCAAGCACCATAACCAATGAGCCATCGCGGCGGCGCGGTAGACATTAGTATACATGGATCAACCCGTGGTATTCCCCTATAGCCACTAAGTAATTGATAATGAATTTCTCGATGCAACTTCAGTTTCACCAATCGAATGATGACTGTGACGTGTAGCTTGTGTTTAGGCCTCATGACACATGAAAAAAAAAAAGAAAAAAAAAAAAGCTGACATAGCGCCATTATTCCAGCCCATGAAGCAAGCTGGCTTAAAAGTGTCGAAGTGCATTAAGGGGGGATACTACCCTAAACAGTGAACTTTTGAACCGCTTGCTCGATTTCATTGAAACTTGTGGGGCTGGTTTATATTACTGGTGGGACCACCTCTGCCAAATTTAATTATCCTAGAATAAGTATGAAGTAAGTTATGCAACCTTTATGCCAAGGATGACTATGCTTACTTAGGAAAACTATTGTTTGAAAAATAAGGGTAATTTTATCAATTTTTTGTGTTTTGTGGCATTGGGAATGTCCAGAGCACATAACTGTGGAATTATTTTGCTTAGTTCTCCTATATTTTGAAATAATGATACCATATAAAGAATGAAATTGGATTTTCCGCCATCTGGCGAGGTCAAGGACATTTGCGCATGCATTGGCTGCGCCTCAGGGATTTGTGGCTTCTCGGGTCCTAGAGTTGCTAGAACCATTGGTTCTAGCAACACTGCTTTGTCCTATGACGACATCACGCTTGTACTTGCGAGTTTGGCCTGTGGCGGCGATACCTGTATTTTGGTTCTTGCTCTTTTCTACGTTACAAGAGCTTTGTTGTCAGTATGAGTGGCGTTTTTGTAATCAGGAGCTGGCATTCTGTCGATACAAGCCAACTTCAATTTCTCCTCAGTGTCCCTTTAATGTCTAAAGCATCGTTTGAAAGATTGGTTTCTATAAGGTTTAACGTCCCAAAGCGGCTCACTCTATGAGAGACGCCGTAGTGGAGGGCTCCGGAAATTTCGACCACCTGGGGTTCTTTGAAAGAGGGAAACACTCCAATATACTGCGTCTATAGTCCTTTCACAAGCACCTATTTCAGCTCAGCACCACGCTGCACACAAAGCAGATTACAGTCACTGGCCCCTCCGTCAAATGCGTGCAAGCGCATCCCATTGGGACCAACTCCTCGACTATATGCTCAAACAGTGAAAACTAAAAACAAGAGAAACTAAAACTCGCAAATTTAGGTAGAAGAGGGGGCTTTTCTGGAAAACAAAAGTTGCAGTCGTGGTACTTAATGTGGGAGGCCATATTCAATCTTTTTTTTTTGCTTTTCAAAATAACAATTTCCTACTTATGTTTTAACCATCTGTAAACATTGCTACATATGTTGCAAAAGAAATTATATTCACACCTCACATCATGAATTTACAGCCAGTTATAGAACCCTTACACCTGTATTTTGCAACTGAAACTAAGTTGTTTGTGTCCAAAGTTGGCAGTTTAACTTTGCTATAAAAAAATAATTCCTCTAATAATATTCTTTGAACATTATTTCCTGTTATCTGTTACCCTTAAAGCTTGGCTAGGTACATACAATACCTAAGAATGGCCACAAAAGGAATGTTCAAAGCTTGAAGACAGTATGTGAAGTCACCGAAAAAGGAACGCTGAACGATGCCATGGTTAGTCAGCTGAAGGTTTGCTACTGCTTTGCCATACAAACTAATGAGGGAGACTGATGATAATTAGGGGTGTGCGAATATTCGAAATTTTCGAATATAATTCGAATATTATAATTTTATTATTCGTATTCGATTCGAAATGCAATATTCGTGTTGTTGCGAATATTCGACTCGACGCGAATATTCATATCTAGTAGAATATTCTATTGCGAGCACCGGCGTTCATTTTGGTCCGCAAGTCCTATCCACAGAGACATAACATGGCGGCGCCCAGAGCAATGCGTAACGTTGGACCATGCAGTAGCTGACTGCGCTAGTGAGCTTCTTTGTGGCTATACCTGCGAAGCTGGTATAGTCAGAGCTGTGCACGAAATGCCTCGCAACACGTGCCAGTTCAGTGCCAAGTGAGAGGGCATTTTCGGTGGCTGGAGAAGCCGTTCTAGCTAGAAGGGAACTACTTCTGCGTGACCATGTGGAGCAGCAGGTTTTCCTTCACGATAACCTTTTATGTTCATCCCACCAACGTGCGTTCGTGCTTATGGGAAGCTAGCCTTAATCAAAGCTGTATCTCCTCTGATATTTCCACTGTTCTAAGAATAATATTCGAGACTTTGGTACTTTTTTGTGCAGCCACACCAACTTTTTGTGTTTATTTTATCACTAATAGTTGCACTGTAATGAATGTTCTTGGGTGCTCAAATAATGTTTTGTAATGGTTAAATGCGTCTGTCCTTGATTATTCGATATTCGATTCGTATTCGAAAAATTTGATATTCGCACACCCCTAATGATAATCCATCCACACCAACCGGCCGCTTTCTCAGTACCCGCACACAGGAGCATCAAACGTATGGCTTGCATCACCTGGTTCAAACGGCTCATGTGGATTAGAGATCTGAAGCACCGGGAGTCAAGGGAGCTATGCACTCTACCATGCTGTTAACCAAGAGAACTTGCATCACTAACAGATACAAAGGGCTTTGTGTCCATCAAGTAACTACCTAAAACGTGTAAGAAAGAAAAGCTCAGCAGTAGCACAAGCAAACCAAGACTTCACTGTGCCTTAGGGGTACCGCTGGCACAACTACCAATTCTAATGCATTGTTTCACAATAAAAGCCTAAATGCATTGTGCCATTCCGTCTTAAACTTCATAATCCCACATATGCTATGAAAGCTACAATTCTCAATCTCTACATTTATTTGTGGGCCCAAAGAGCGCACAAAGCAGATATCTGCTTCTTGCACTTAGTTTTTCTTTGCTTCCTTTGTTGGAGGCCTGTGTATTATGCAACAGCTGGGCTGCGTATGTATACAGCTTAAGGATGGGCATGTGCTGGCATCTGTACAAGTGCATTTCACCTTACAAAGGCATTACTAAATTCAGTTCGTGTTTATATGCACTATATGCATCCAGGCAGCGCACTGGAACACTACTTTGCCCCACCGTGATATGCAGCAGGACGAGGCACGACCTTAGTGGCTCTGAAAGGAGCTCCAGGTGCCAGGAGTACGGTCAATCGAAAGGTGGAAAGAAATACATCAGCTCACTCAGGGTAGCCTTTCCATTTCAGGTAATACTCAGCGCGTCCGTTCTTGATCCTCTTGTCGAGGATTTTCTCCACGGTGAACTCTTCGGAGCCGGAGGAGTTCCCATCGGGTGACTTTCGCTTGCCCGACATGTTTTTGCTGCAATGACAGGTGAGAAAAAGTAGTTCGCGGGAAGCAACGAAATATGAAACTTCCGAGTGTACCGCGGAGCGCGCGCAAAAGCTTCGATCCGAACGTGCAGCAAACGCGTCTGCCCCCGAGTCCAAGCGAACAAGCCTCCTGCGTTTATATAGTGGGCGGCATCTATTTCTAGTTCTATTCATCACACCTGCGTGACCGAAGTGAAGTTAACAACACTGTCCGCCAGTTAGCTTTGAACACTCGGCACAAGTGATGTCGCGTCGAAAGAATAGCGCACGTCGTTGATGCTCACCCCAGCTAGACCGAGCGTCTGCGGCGACGCTCAAGACTGATATAGGGCGACGCTGTACGCGAAGGCTAACTTTACGCTATACAAGATGCGGTACATTTATACAACAATGACATCGCACTAACATTCGGGCTTACGCTGCGGTGCTCAGAGTGGTGCAGTTTTGCCGTTAGGCTTAGCTCTGCGGATGCATGGCCCGTTAACTGCGCGCAATATTGCGCTCCTCGGAACTGCCGACGCGCGGCGGCTCATGATAGTGAGCAACAAATGAATCTGCAGCATTGAGGTATACGCGACAAACAAGTCAAACAACAAAAAACGTAGTTTCCGAGGTCAGTATATCATGGAAAGACCGCCATGTTAAACTCTCACAAACTGTCATCTCTGAAACTCAAATTAAATTTATGAACAGAAAGCAAAAGACCGGGGGTGTAATTTCCAATGCAACCAAAGCAAGTGTTGCGCCTTTTACAACCTACCTCGACCTCCAAAGTTCGTCACAAAGAGTATGCGTACTGGGTATAACGACGGCCCTACAGCAAGCGCGTCTCGTAACGGGCGCAGGCGGGAAAACGTTCGATTGCATACAAACAACGTAAAGCATGGGACGGCAGGACCGCAGCGAATGCTCCAAATAATAAAGACTTTGTTAAGACCAAACACAACCTATCAGCATCGCAACACAAAACCATTTTTATAAAATAAAATGCGTAATTTATTTTAAGGAACTATTACTAAAGTTGTAGGTAAGAAATATTTTTTAAGCGGCCAGTTAAAGTGATGACGTTCACAGACAGCGCGAGCTCATTCGCTAGACCGTGCCGACCGTGCATTCGTGGCATTCCATCATTTCGTGCAGGAGTCGGCGTCGAGCGGCGGCGTTTTCTTGTGCTGGCTGCTGCTGAAAATTCGTTCGACGAAATGGGCGCCCAAGATGTGAGTATTTTAACTTATTAAGCCTGCCAGGGACGAATACCGCTAACGGGCCTGCTGTTGTACTGTAGTTTTAGTTTGTTTGCTAGGTTCAGCGTCTTTTAAACGTTTGTGTCGCAGTTAGCGTCACCTCATACCGGCATCTCCTAGGTGCGATGCGTAGGTCTAGTCGAAGTGCATTTAGCAGTTGCCAAATGGTGCTTCTTGACTAGCCGTGCTTTATTTTCTCTTATCTCTTGAACCGCAGTAGTTTAACACGACAAATTTTGTCTAGAAAAGCTTTGGCTGAATGAGCACGCCGTTCTGCTAAGCCTTGTTTGCTGCGTATCAAAATGGCGGTCTCTTCCCTCCCGTGCTTCGAGACTTAATTCATTGGTTATGTTGGTCAGCGAGTAAAATTTGGCCGGATCATCTCGCTTTCGCTGTAGTACCGAACGATTATCTAAATTTCTTGTCCTGTATGTTCTGCCAACCGTCATTATGCGGAGGCGTCTTTGTTCGTCGTCCGCTTGTAGGCTTAGCGGCGCCGGTACGGACGCCGGAAACTTGCACGTTGTTCGTGCCGGTAAAGTTCTGTCTCTACTATTGGATCTCTCCCTCAGCACTTTCACATAATTCGCTTTTTCTGTACCTGTCGCGCTTCGCAGTCGGCTGCTTTTGTATCCTTCGAGACTGCATTATCTGCGTGTTTAGAATTTGAAGAAGTCGAGTCTCATTTTCGAATGGAGCCTTCGAGCAGGTGGGGTTATCTTGGCATCCAACCTTCTGTTCCCTCGATTGCTTCTAGCCGGTTGAACGTTCTTTCTTCGCGCAGAACGAGAGCGAGCCCGAGCAGTTCCGGAAGCTGTTCATCGGCGGCCTGGACTACAAGACGACTGAAGAGAGCCTCAAGGGCCACTTCGAGCAATGGGGCGAGGTCGTGGACTGCGTGGTAATGCGCGACCCCAGCACCAAGAAGAGCCGCGGGTTCGGCTTTATCACCTTCCGACGCGCGCACATGGTCGACGATGCGCAGGCTGCGCGGCCCCACAAGGTGCGTGGCCTTGCCCGCAGCTACCGATCTGAATTTAGTTGCGCCGATTATTTGCTACTGATGGTGAATTAAGGGCATCTTTTGCCCTTGAATGAGATGCAAGCTCAGGTGCACCTTTTTTGCGTGCAGGTTGACGGCCGTGAAGTGGAACCCAAGCGGGCGGTCCCGCGCGAAGAGGCTGGTCGGCCCGAGGCGCAGGCCACCGTCAAGAAAGTCTTCGTGGGTGGCCTGAAGGACGACGTTGACGAGTCTGACCTTCGAGACTACTTCTCCCAGTTTGGGAACATCCTCTCCGTCAACTTGGTCACCGAAAAGGACACCGGCCGCAAGCGTGGCTTTGCCTTCGTCGAGTACGACGACTACGACCCCGTCGACAAGATTGTCCGTGAGTATACCTGCAGTCGCAGTTGGCATTGTTGAACTCGGGGGGTGTCTGTGGTAGTACGTGTTATTGATCCTCCTCGCTTGTTGCCTTGCAGTGAAGCGCCACCACATGCTGAAGGGAAAGCGGACCGAGGTGAAGAAGGCCCTCTCCAAGCAGGAGATGGAGAACCTCAAGAAGGACAAGCGGCCCGCGTTCCGGGGTGGTCGCGGAGGCCGCGGTGACGGCTGGGAAGGTGGCTACGGAGGTGGTGGCTATGGCGGTGGCGGTTACGGAGGCGGCGGCTATGGCTCCGGCGGTGGTGGCTACGGAGGCGGTGGCGGCGGCTACGGAGGTGGCGGCTGGAACCAGGGCGGCGGAGGCGGCTTCAGTGATGGTGGCTACAACCAGGGGGGATGGGGAGGCGGTGGCGGAGACTTCGGCTCCGGCTACGGCAACAGCTACGGTGGTGGACCAATGCGCGGAGGCCCCGGAGGCTACTCGCAGCGCGGCTCTGGCCCATACGGTGAGTTTCTCCGGCGAGATGGGCTGCCGCGGCTTTGGCGCTAGTTCTGTGCAGCGGGGGTCTTACGGCGTTCTCCGCGTTCGTTTTGCAGGCAACGGCAGCGCGGGAGGCTACCGGAGATAGAGAGAGCGGCACTCTGATTTTAACTGTGGAGGTAAGTACGCTGGGCGGCTTGGGTGTGTGGGCCCGGGAGTGACGCAATGTGTTTCCGAACCCGCAGGGCGGCAGGCAAAGCTTTGAGAGGGCAGAGAGCAGCCAGGGCTAGGCAGTGCAGCTTGGTCCGAGCTAGCTAGGCAACCGGCTAGCCCAGGTCTGGAGCTGTGCCAGCAGCAGCTCAGGCAGTGCGTCCTCCAAGGAAGAGCCAGCCGCAGCACATCACATTGAACCCCGTCCTCATCGCGACTATGTGTATACCATTTGTCTCTTCTCACACATTGACCACCATTGTCTCTCCCCCATTGCGCTCTCTCTAGCCAGAGGAGAAGCCTCCTGTAGATGTTGTCTTGTGGTTCTTCTCGTCTGGGTCTCAATAAAGTCTAGTGTTGCAAAACACCGCACCTAGTGTACAGAGAGAGTCTTATTGTTTCTGTCTCTGTCGTGAGCCATAGTTTATCCCTGTAAAAGGCAGGCAGCTAGGCACGGCTGCTGGAGTTGGCCAAGGACCGGAGCTCGCTTCTGTCTAGGTGGTAGACAGGCGTGGATAGCGTAGCTCGCAGAGGAAGTCAGCTGCAGGAAAAGGCCACTTAGGTAAGCACAGGTTTCTTTCCTACTACTCAGGGGCTGCTGCATGTTCTTGGAGGGGTCTCCTAACCCTTTCCGGTCGGGTAGTGGGGCAGCCCAAACCCTTTGTTTCACGCCACAGTATTTGCTAGCTGCACAACCATTTGTGTGTGTGTGCTATTGGGGACAGAAGTCTGTAGGCTAGGCGAATTGAGGTACGCACTGGCATTGCCTCAATTTAAGCAGTGAACTGCAAGTGCTGTACTCTCACCATGAAGTTTTTCAAGCCCACGATCTAATGGCTGTATGCTGCAGTTCTAGTTTGAGCATCGTGGTGACTTTTGTCCCCAGTAGTGCATGCAAGCTGGCATTGAGGATGACCACTAAACACCTGTTTGATATCCAGTATGTAGGCTCTGAAGTTTTGTCTCCAAGCTTGAAAAAGTTGGTGCTGGCAGTACATGACCCCGTTGTTTTAGTTGTGCAGTGATCCATTTGTTTTTTTCTTTGCCCAAAACAGCTAGTCTTTCATGGACACTGGACCGGAAATGGTTATGCACCTTGGTGCTGACTGAGATAGCTTGTCTTGTCTGCTTCCATTAGGAACAGTGGAATGTGGTCTATGGATGGTTGGATAAGTGTTGGTGTGCGCGTAGTTCGCTGCGAGCACTGCCGTCCCTTGTATGGACGCTGCTGTCGCTACAAGCCTGAGCACCAGTTCTGAGCCTACTAACTCTCCTGCTTTGCCCTGCCCTCAGACCTTCGAACAGGCCGGCCTTGATGCTCGAGGACACTGCTTGCAGAGTTGCTGGTGGGGAGAGCACAAGGTATGCACCAAACTTGCCTCAGTATAGATTCTGTACGGCCAGTGGACAGGGTGAATATGCACAGGACATTGTAGCCAGTGTAGTCGTTTGCCATTAGGCATAAAGCCAATGTAGTCTGGCAGTGTTGTGAACAGCAATGAGAACAAGACCTTAAAGAAATTCTTCCCAATATATTGAGTGAACAGCAAACTGCAATGTGAACATGGCAACGCTTTAATTGTGGCCTTTTTGCTAAGGGCTGCGCTGGTCATGTCATGATTTGGCACTGCATAAATAGCAGTTTTCTGCAGTTATGCTCTGTTGATGGCCTCATTCAGGAGCTGTCGGCAGAGTGTAGCTCTGTACTATACTACCAGTTCATCTGCTTTGGGCAGTAAGAGTGTAGTCCAGTCATGAAGTGTACAGAGGCAAATCAAACTACAATATTGTGACTATTGGTGACTAGGTATGTGCTACTCGCATGATTTTGTCTAATTGGAACTTCGCTGCTGGCAATGTATTGCAGAAGCAGTCCTTAATGTGTGAACATACTTTCTCATCCCCATGATTCGTTACTGCGGGTGACTTTTTATGAACTAATCGGGTTAAATTGCAGGCTGTGCTGCAGTTGTGCCGTTCTGTGACATTTGAAGCAAAGTGCTTCTCACTAAAAGTTTGTGTATTAATGTATGTTCGAGGAAACTAGCTTGATCCTCTTGACCAATAGGTACTAAGTAGGGGTGTGCGAATATTCGAAATTTTCGAATATTAGATTTTTGCTATTCGTATTCGATTCGAAGTCTAAGTATTCGTGTCGTTTCGATTATTCGATCCCATGCGAATATTCGTATTTAGCCGAATATTTTATTGCGAGCACCTGCGTACATTTCGGTGCACAAGTCCAATCGACATAGACATAACATGGCGACGTCCAGAGCCATGCGTAATGTTGGGCCATGCCGTAGCTGACTGTGCTTGTGAGCTTCATTGTGGCTACACCTGCGAAGCTGGTATAGTCAAAGCTATGCACGAAGTACCTCGCAATATCTGCCACTTCAGTGCCAAGTGAGAGGGAATTACCTGTGGCTGGAGAAGTCGTTTCAGCTAGAAGGGAACGCCTCCTGCCTGACCATGTGGAGCAGCTGGTTTTCCTTCACAACAACCTTTAATGTTCATCCCAGCAACGCACTTTTGCACTGATGGCATGCTTGATTCAATCAGTGCTGTGTACTAGCCATTTTCTCTGAAAATTCCACTCTTCTAAGAATAATGTTCTAGTCTTCGATACTTTCTGTGCAGCCACACACACCTTTTGTGTTCATTTACTTACTGATAGTTGAGCTGTGATGTTCTTAGATGCTCAAATAAATGATTTGCAGTGGTTAAATGAGTCTTTCCTTCATTATTCGATATTCGGAACTAAGTATTCGTATTCGAAAAATTTGATATTCGCACACCCCTAGTACTAAGCTATCCACAAGTGTCCTTTCTGTGAAGGCTGTGCTGCTACATTATACGACTTAATTCATATTTACCCCTCCCCTTTTTCTTTTGCAGTTGGCTTGCATTTTCCACAGGAGCTGGACCCTCCTGTGGGATTCGCCGCTGCCATGTGGCTTCATGTTGAGGCAGATTGATGATGCATTCCATTGCGCCCGAAGAGTTGTTGCAGCATGACATCGCTGCTGTACCACAAAGCGCAGAGAATAAAAGTTAGGGTTGAGTCACCAGTTCCTGGCACGTGTCGTCATTGCAGCAATTTGCATGCTCCATTCCGCTAGTAGTGCTTGTATGTACAGGTTGCTCCAATAGCGAAGGTAACTGTGGGTAGCATACAAGCGTGAATTATGAGCATGCGTAGTCTCGTCAACTGCTGGTAACGTTTGCATGGAGCTTCCTGGGTTCTTGCTCTCGGTGAGACTAAATGCGCCTGTATTACTAGCTCAGCTGGAAGTGTGTGAATTCCCAGGGAGGAAAGCCACGTGTGCGAGCAAGTTGGTGCTTGTAAGCAGTAGTTGATGGCGTGACTTGGACCAGTATTATGGGGAATCTTTGCCCTCTTGGTGCAGAAGTGTGCAAGATGGGACGCTGAGCAGCACATTGCCTTTGAAAGAAGGAAGAGCCAAAAGGACAACACTATGCTGAACTGCTGACATCCAAGAAATAACCACCACAATGAGTGCGTGCATGCACCAAGGACTGGAATTCTTTTCCAGATAAAGATTGAGCATTTGCACACCTGCTTCTTGATCTCTTTGGACACAGCTATGTTCAACAACTCTGTGTATGCAGTTGTGCTGCTTGCGTCCATCAAGCAAAAAGCCCAAAGGCACGTGATTTCAACATGTGCAGTCAACGCAACTGTTGTGTGGCTGTTTGCTCCATGTCGGGTCTGTGCAGGACCACCCGAGCACTTACAGATTGTGCCACCTGTGGGTGGGTGGAACTACCCTGACTATATTGCTTGTGTATGCCTAGAATACAGGGGGAAGCAGTGTTCCGACGGCGATGACGTTTGTACACATTACTCGGCTACTAGTGTTAACGGCGGTGCTCGACATGGGCCGAGCTACTAGTTGCGTGACCACGGCGTGATGATCCCACCATGTGGTGGCAGCCGTTTGCAAAAACGAAGAGCTCCTATACTTTGCTATTGCTACACCCTTTCTTTCCCTGTCCTTTCATGCTAGTTGCAGCTCAGGTTTCGATGGCAGATGCTGCGGCTAGCGACATCTTTTCCTTCCATTGCTACTTTTATTAATAAGTGGCCACTAACAACGGCAGGAGCATTGTGCTGTATTTGCTTCGCTCGAGATATATTTCCTCCGCAATCATTCGTCTGTTGCCACCCATGTGTCGTCCATCGAAACGTGGAGCTGTTATAGAGAATGCAATCCGCTGTATTCTGCATTAGCAGTGGGGAGGACTGCATGCTGTCACAACCCACTTGGCTCCTTGCATGTATGCAAGAGGTGCTTTCTGCAGGCCGCTGCTAACAGTTATTGAAGGAAGCTGCACGAAAGCAGTGCAGTTGGTGCTTCCTACAAACTGGTTTCCTGAACTAGACGGAACTGGTCCGTGCTGATTATTTTGTGCAGGCAGAGCTCCATGCAGATTTTTCTTTAAACTGGGCTGAGCGACTTCAAATGACATTTCATTAATGCAGAATTTAAATTAGGCAACGTTCAACAAGTCTTCATTCTAGAAACTTGATTGGCAATCGGAATGGCACATGCTGGCAGTGGTTTCTCGTGCACAACTGTTCTCATTTCCCAAAAATTCGCTTCTCTCGATAGGCAGAATTCTCACATGACTGCAACACAATGCATAATTTATAAAGTGACGGTCCTGCTTCAGTGGTCGTTTGTATATCGGTTGTGCCTTTTCCATTGTGTACAGAAGTCGCTGCTGTCTGCACACACTGCTTTTAAGCCTACACCTTTTGCTATTGGACATCTGGCCGCTTCCCGAAATACAGTCATGCCTCGTTAATACGAGCCCCATTGACATGGATGACTCAAATTATGGACAGGTTTTCTGGGAACCAAACTTTTTCAAAGCATTTGCACTTCCTTAATATGGAGACCTTTTGATGGAGGTGAAAGGGTAACGGAGTGGATTCCAAGAGAAGGCAAGTGTAGCAGGGGGCGCCAGAAAGTTAGGTGGGTGGATGAGATTAAGAAGTTGGTGGGGATATGGTGGCTGCAGGTGGGGAAAGACAGGGTTAATTGGGAGAGACATACATGGGAGAGGCCTTTGCCCTGCAGTGGGCGTAATCAGGCTGATGATGATGATAATGAAAGGCGAAAGGTGCCTGTGTGCTTTGAGATGTCGGTGCACATTAACATTCCCAGGTGGTCGAAATTATTCTGGAGCCCTCCACTACGGTACTTCTTTCTTTCTTTTACTCCCTCCTTTATCTCTTACTGTACGGTTACAGTGTCTACCCAGATATGAGACAGTTACTGTGCCATTTGCTTTCCTCGAAAACCAATTTTCAATTTCAGTTTTCTGGACAATGGACAGGAAGAAAATGAACAGAGCCTAGTGGGCTCCAAATTTCACATTACGGATGAGAACAAAATCTACAACACCCCAACTAGATGTTACATTTTCTGTATCTTGAATGCAGGTCACCTGAGAAATGCAGTGGAAAAATGCGTATGACTGATGCCCCCCCCCCCCTTTTTTTGTCTCAACAGTGAAAAGTTGCCGCCTTGGCGCCTCTCACCATTTGCCGTACTGCATGAATGGCTGTGGAGGAAACTCTGCAGTTTGTGTTACATAGAAATCTAACTGAGCAGCCGTCAGCCAACTGATTCGCAAGGTATGAACAGTCATAGTAGGAATTGTGTCGCCTAGCTGTGAGACGCACTCATGCATATCATACACAGACCACTAGGTGCTTCCCTCGCTACAATATTTTGATCATAATGACGGCCAGAATAATGGAGTTGGAGCTCCCAAAATTGTGTCTCAACTTTACTGACCACCAACATGCATATAAGCAGACCTTAATCATAGTGATTTTTATTGATATTTTTTTTCCACAATTTGTCAGTGCGGATGACTTGTTTTAAAGACAGTTTTGCTCAAGAACCAAGGTAGGATTATATAAGCCTTGCATCTGATGGACAGATCAGTGTGCAGCGGCATTGAGAGACAGCAGACCTTTCCAGCGTGGGTGTCGTCGCATTGCTCACTAGAATGCTGTAGGCACCTGGTGCTAGCACTGTCACTGTGCTTATGGCAGGTGCACACAGCAGTCCGGGGAGCACAAGGCTGGTGCCCAAGTTGACATGGTGTATAGTGCACCAGTGGCAGCAATGCATCACCACTTGTTTTGCCAGTATAGAGGAAGTTATTCAAACTTTCATACACATGTAACATCATTCACTTTCACTGATTAATGAAGATGTCAATTCCAAGAGGAATACATTAGTGAGCACTATCAGTATGTAATCTATAACGTATACGTGAATTAAAAATGGTGCACAACTGACAAGAAATCATGCTGCTGGAAAGCTAATAGACTGCGCGACCAGTTGCAACCAATGCGGCCTCAAGGGTAAGGAATATTTCATTGTACTGAATTTATACCGCTTGCATTGAACTCATCTCGACAACATTTACAGTTTGTTTATTACATGCTATCAATGAGTCTGGAAAGTCAAGAACCACTACTTCAAACAGGATGAGTGGTAAACTTGCAACTCAGGCTATATAAACCTATTATATCATTATATAAAGGGAATACAAAAGAATCGCCTCTGTGTGTCAACACATAATTTCGTCTGCCACTTTATCGAGGGCCCTTGTGTCTATTAAAGCCAAAGGTGCCTAATGTATATAGACTAATTGCTTTAGGTCAAGATGAGCAATAGTTGTACTGTGCCCTTCCTTACAATCTGGTTTCGTGCACAATGACACGAGAGCACATTCACTTCCCTGCCCACCTGTATGGTACTCCTTCTGGCCGGGAAATAAGCTAGGGCGTTTCTTTAGTTCAGTTGCAGCACGCCATTTCCCCTGAAGAAAACAGCCACTACTGAAAGCAGGTGTTGCTCCCTTTAGACACCCTGACACATGCTTGAGGCAGCAACGATAAGTGCAATTATTAATTGCTTGGCTGGGTCTTTAAAGTAGAAAGTACCTTCACAACATAGAGCATGGTTTCATGAACTGTTATTTACCTGCGTGCAGCCTTTGTCAAGAGTAAAGAGTCCAAAAAGTGTTCCAAACGTTCTGATCGTGAGAAAAACACCTGTCTTTACCCTTCAGAAGAGCGCGACTTCCACGTATGCTACACCAGCCCCATCATACAGCTTGGAAGTGAACTCCTTGGGTTCCTTCTAATGCGAAAGCATTTGTCTCATGAGTGGCGTGTACGGGACCCGTCGGCAGAGCATGTCTGCACAAACTGTCCATCATCCATTATGAAAGTAATAAAATAGTTAATTAAATAATTACCTAACTAGCATGAACGAAATAACCGTCTGAATTAGTCACTTGTTTCACAAATTAATCTAATTGAGTGGTAATTTAGTTAATTACTAACTCAAATAAACAAGTTAAATTACATTCAATTATGTCACCCAAATGATTAATCAGTCAGGCAATTACCTGACCAAATTAGTTCAATTACTGAATTACTCATTAATTGGTAATTTAATGAAATAGATAAATAGTTTAATTAATTTAAGTGGTTAATTACCCAATAAAATCAATTGATTAATAAGTACTTTGGTGTGCTTGCTAGACACTAACAATGGGATCGATGTCTTCGGATGTGGTAAAACCGAAGTTAGGCGAAAACACAACTTGGAAACGGCAAAGGCATAAAGAAACGAACACACAGCAACAGTAAGAGAAATGCTTTCGCATTACTGCACCTAAGCAGACTTAAATGCATGCAATTTTTGACACAGGCTGCACAGGGTTAATTGGAGAGACATGGGAGAGGCCTTTGCCCTGCAGTGGGTGTAGTCGGGCTGATGATGATGATGCACATTAAAATATGCTTCAGTATTAAGGCAAAAAGCCTTTGATGGTTTGATGGCTCATACTTGCAGCCATGACTCTGTCTGTCCAAGTGAGTCATAACTAGTCATTAACCAATCAACTAATTAATCATGACTAGTTATTAACCAATCTTGAATAGTTCGTCATTAACAGGTCACAACAAGTCATTAATCAATGATGACTAGTTAGTCATGAACTAATTACTCATGCCTAACTAGTTATTAACCAGTCATGACTAGTTAGTCATTAACCAATCATGGCTAGTTAGTCATCAGATGCATCAACAGTAGCAGCCAAAGTTGCGTGCAAAGGCTTTTGCCTTGATCACTTTAGATCGTCAAAGTGCCCCCTGAATTTTTTTAAAATTTTGTTGCACCAACAGCTTTTGGCGCATATTTCGGAAACCAGCAGCAGCACAAAGTTCTATCGTAGGCAGTGCCTTATCAAGTTGTGATTGAATGTGTTGTAATCGCATTGCATTCTGGTGCACTGCCATGTGGTATTTTTAAAATTTTGTGGGCTCCCATTTCTGCTGAATAAAAAGGGCTGTACTAAGGCTACTTTGTTGGAAGCACCTGGGTCAGACCATTTTCATGGCACTCTACAATTTTCCAATCCACACCCGAGTGTTTAAAGCCATATTTAAAAAGTTCATTAATGTCAACTAAATATGAAAGCAAGTGTAACGAAAAAACACTAGCCAGTATTTTATATAACTAGCAACAATTATTTGATTTCAGTTTGAAAGCGCTTTTTTTTAATGAATTGATTCATTTTAGCTAGGAGAACCTGTATGCACACACTACTAAATAAATATGCAACAGAAAACTATACAGGCTGTTTCACATAAAACTGTCAGAAATATTTAATAATAAGCTATTTGAATCATAAGAGCGCTCTTTTCGACACAGCATTTTCAGCAATGTCATGTGCCAGAATACAGCTAAAATGTGCTAACTAGCAGGCTTGTTAACATTGAAAAATTCACGGGGGCCCAGCAAGGGAACAGCAGTTCGCAATTGGTAGCGAAGTGCTGGAAGTAGTAAGAGAATATGTCTTCTTAGGGCAGGCAGTGACCACTGACTAGAAATAACGAATAAGAATGGGGTGGAGCACATATGGCAGGTTTTCTCGGATCATGAACGGCAGTTTACCAGTATCCCTGAAGACAAAAGTATATAACAGCTGTATCTTACCGGTACTCACCTATGGGCAGAAACGTGGAGGCTAACAAAGATGGTTTAGCTTAAGGACAACGCAGTGAGCTATGGAAAGAAAAATGATGGGTGTAACGTTAAGAGATCGGAAACGGGCGGAGTGGGTGAGGGAACAAATGCGGGTTAATTACATCCTAGTTGAAATGAAGACGAAGAAATGGGCAGGGCATGTAATGCAAAGGCACGATAACCGCTGGTCCTTAAGGGTAACGGAGTAATTCCAAGAGAAGGCAAACGTAGCAGGGGGCGGCAGGAAGTTAGGATGAGATTAAGAAGTTTGCGGGGATACAGTGGCCGCAACTGGCGAAAGACGGGGCCAATTGGAGAGACATGGGAGAGGCCTTTGCCCTGCAGTGGGCGTAGTCAGGCTGATGATGACGATGTTGACTTAGGACTGCTAAAATACTGTGAAGGCAAAAGTATTAATAGTGTGTCATCGTGAGTGGTTGACCTTGATGCAGGTTGCACAATGAGAAATTAAACGAACTTGTGCCTCTGAATGCCGATTTCACAAACGCAGAATCCACAATACCTCTCAGTTCGAATACCTGTCAGGAGCGCAGGACTCTAACCTGAGAGGCATATGTTATATGCAACGAGAAATCGTATGACACCACCCACGAATGGTTGCATCACAATTTTAATGTGAAAATTGATTTAGGAAAAAAAATAACTCGCATCTCAGTGGACACTTCTACCTTGCCTTAAGAAAAGAAGTAGAGAGTCTGGGAAAGCATACAGTTCAAGGTGCGTATGATGTCCACTCAAATCTCCATCGCAAGCTAGCCTCCAACTTCACTAGCACATGTAAGCTATATGCACTATTAACTGACACCAGCTGGAACACTGTACGACAAATGATTGCACCACAATTTTGGTACAAATTTTGGGAAAACGCACCGCACTGAGATCTGCCAGTGGGGAGTATATATAGACAGAAGAACAAAATGTATGATTGTCTGAAATTGCGGTGCTTGGCTTGCTGCAATGCATTGTACGGCTGCACGATGATATCGCCCTATTTTTGTTGTCATCATTGGGATTTTCTATACCATCTGCGAGCACACTAACACACGCCGCTGGCTTTTCTCGCAATAGGGCTGGTAACGCTTTTGCCTTATTAATGCGAAAGCATTATATGGCTTTGTTGCATAAGCAAAAATTGTCTGCACGATTACATCGTTCTCTGAATATGTGAAAGTGCGATTGTGACAGAAAGTGTCTGATAAAATGTTGCCATGGGAAAAATTTGGTTGATGAAGTGTAATTAGTTAATTAATTGAATGCAAAAAGATCCACTTAGACGTCAAAGTAACCACGGACGTCGATATAATACATGGACGTTAGAACAGCCACGGGCGTCGATATAGTATGCGGACGTTTTGCTTTCGCATTGCTCCAATGTGGGTCGCCGCAGTGATCTGTTTTTTTTTTTTTTTTAACCACTACTGTTAGGCTCCTTATTTACTGAGAGGCTTGTAGCTGGCCGTAAGTAATATCCACAACAGTTTTTTTATTTTTGAATATATGATTCACATCACCGCGCCAGTGCAAGGAATTTTGGGGCCACGCACAAGTGAAAGCGAAACTGCCCAACCAGGAAGAGTGCTAGCCGCGCCTATGACCATGCGTCACAATGTGGTGCGGGTTTCATATGCTCTGCAAAAGGCGTAATGTGGGACTCTAAAGAGAGGAGCATCGTCTGTCTTTGAATTTTGCTACTGCCTAATGCGAATGTTCCTTTTTTGGAACCCTGGCATGTTCCAAAAAAGAAACATTTCCATAAAACTTATCCCCAGTGAAAAACACGCATGCTTTAGCTTTTTATTTTTCTTTCACCAAATCACTATTTGTCATTACCTTTGCTCAGGTTTGTTCGTTTCAAATTTTTCTATTTTTTTCTGTGAAAGGGCTTCACAAATGCCCAGCTATGACAAGGCCAAAAATATCCCCATTTCCAAGTAATAACTGAAAGTTTAAAAAAAATTTGATAATAAATATTATATTTGGGATGCTTTCAACAATCAGGTAACAGTATGCGAAAACAATAATTTTCAAGAAGGCTGCATTTTGAAGGGATATAAAAAACTGAGTTTCATATTCCAATTTTGGTACATCGGCAAGTAAAAGGTCAAGGCCGAAGCTAGGGCCTTGTGAAAATTAGCACGTGCTCTACTAGGGTTCATTTGTGGTTCAGTAAGAATGAAACAAGCCAGGTACTCCACAAGGAAGGAAGAAAGAGGATGTGGGAAACTGAGAGGTGGGGGCAGTGTTAGTACAAGTTCCACATCTGCTTGCCTCTGCAGACAGTGAGCTCAGATCAAGCAGTATCCGTGAGCAAGCAGTCTGAGGCATATTATGTCATATTTGGATGCAAAATCTACTGTTTTTACAACTTGTATTAAGCAACCAATTGGGCACACTATTGCTGCATCATACATATAGGCTGCTGACCCGAAAGATGCGGGTTCGATCCCGGCCGCGGCGGTTGAATTTCGATGGAGGCGAAATTCTAGAGGCCCGTCTACTGTGCGATGTCAGTGCACGTTAAAAAACCCCAGGTAATCGAAATTTCCGAAGGCCTTCACTACGGCGTCCCTCATATCCTGAGTCGCTTTGGGACGTTAAACCCCATAAACCACACACCTGTGAGCACGCATTCACTACCTTGGCCCCCTACAAATTGAAGCATTGGAACTATCTAGGACCAGCAGCTGACTTGAGACAGGCCTTCAAGGCCTGCTGAACTGTGCACTTACTTTGTTTTCTTTTCGACGAAAAGTTAGTACACTTTCCACTGAACGTGGTGCGCATGCATCTTGCAGGACCTTTTTATTGGGTGTGCAAGCTTGCTGATGGGCTCTATATTAGGAATGTCTTTACTGCACCCCGCACCTCTAGGAGAGTGACGTAGGGGCTTTTCAAAACATTTTCCATTTTAGCACACTATCTTCGGGCCAAAAAGTTTGGGAATCCCTGCGCCACATGACGCTGGAATCGAGAGCTCTAAAATACTCCGTACTGCAGCTGTTTCAGTCATTTATTTGATGGCCAAGTGTTTCTGAAAAAGGTGCAATAGACACATGAGTGATAACGCAGTCTTTTCCTCAGGAAAGATAAGGCACAATTCCAGGGTGAATGTAACACTGGACAAAGCCTTTTGATCTCGAACAGCGGAGCTAGAGGAGGCTGCAATTATACATACCCTGGACACGCAACCAACTGCCAAAGAATGGCACAAAATTCCAGTCTCTTCAAGAAGACCATTGATGGAAACGACTAAACGGTGCTAACAAGCAGGATGGAAGAGAAAGAACACAAACAAATTCACTGACTAGCAACGAAATGATTTATTGCAACAGGGAAGGCAGCATAATAAAGAAAACAAAACAGAAATGATCATACAAATTGGGGAAAGTCCACAACTAGTGGTGTCATTGGGTAAGATAAAGATAAGCAGGCTCCTGTGGGATCAGAACCACTGATGACCAGCTGACACACATGTCACTGTAGTTGCATATGCATGTTGAAAGCCTTATGAACTTTTGTGCTTTGCCTGCCATGTTTCCCCTGTTGCGTTGTGACTGCTCCAAAGAGCGGACTCAACGGGTAGCGAAAAACCGAGTCAGAAGTCGGGCTGCAGGCACTCGGGCATCGGGGTTGACGCCGATGCAGAGACGGGTCGAGGAAGAGAGAAACTTAGCAGAGATTTATTTACATGGCGATCAAGGAGATTTCGGTACTGAAAATGAGCACTGCGGCTCCTTTTAAAGGGGTCCCTTGTCCCTAGGTCCCTGGTTGGGGAATTTAGCTCGATTAAAAGCGTCCAATCATTGTAGTTTAGGTCACGTGTACAGTCTTCGGGAACTGCCCACCAGGACGTCCCCGACACACTCTCGCCACATCCGGCAAAATGTTGTCCCGGCCGT
The DNA here is from genome assembly GCF_055824585.1 of Amblyomma mixtum. Lineage (NCBI taxonomy): Eukaryota > Metazoa > Arthropoda > Arachnida > Ixodida > Ixodidae > Amblyomma > Amblyomma mixtum. The sequence goes on along the minus strand of NC_143017.1, from coordinate 52,227,339 downwards.
TCTTGCAGCAGTGATGACAAGCATGGAAGGAGATCCAAGTGGGGGCCAAGGCCAGACACCTGAACTGCACAGCTCTCCGTGTGGACGGAATGCCGACGCTTCACTCGCGCTTGGGGTTCCGCACAAGGCAAGAGGAGAAGTCTCTACAGAAGCGCGAGCACACAGGCGTCGTTGCTCGCTGTAAACAGCTTCTGCCGCATCCGCCGTGAATCACGCAGACCACCGCCGTCGCCGCCGACGCACACAACACCATGCTGCTGTGGCCCAAGTAGATGGCCGTGATGAAACTTCCCAGGCAGCAGACGGCCATCTCCACACCGCGGTCGCGATGCACAGAGGAATTTGAAACGTAAGAGCACCGCGAGCCCGTGGGATTAGCCGGAAGGAATTTGCGCAGACAAGCGGATGTCCATCTGAAACCCACTGTCTCGAAGCTCAGAATAATTCGAAACGTAACAGCTTCTCCGGCGGCGCCAGAGATCCCGATGGATAAAGGTCAACAACCAATGTTCAGAGGGATAGTTGGGGAGGATTTCGTTCACCATGTGCTTCCCTGTTGCTGGAACTCTGTTTTTCCAGGTAGTCTCTAGAGCTCCTCGTTTCTTCTCAAAAGGACGGCTTCTTGCTCTCAGCAGGCCAGTGTACTTTCTAGAAAGACAGCTTCAGTTTTAACAACACAAAAACCACAACCGCAAAGCAGGCAAGCGCTAGGACTCTCCCCGAGATTCACCAGGCTCCTTTTTCAACCAGAACGGCTTTAAGCCTTGCACAGTTACGGCAGCAATTGGAGCAAGCTGAACATTCTCCAAACATACACACAAAGTTCAAGAAGTCCGATAAAAAGGGTGATAGTAAACCTCAGTCAGGAAAAAAATGTACTCAAGCCAGAATCTCCGAGGCCATCATTTACACTAAAAGGAGCGACTTGAGCCATCGGCATTGCCATTTCGTTTACCCTTTTTGTAACGAACTTCAAAAGAGTATTGCTGCAGTGCGAGGCTCCAGCGGAGCAGTCGACCGTTTTTGGGCGACATAGTCTGCAACCACGTGAGAGGACAATGATCCGTTTCAATGATGAACCTCGAACCAGCAAGGTAGCATGCAAGTTTCTGCACTGCCCACACAAGACAGGCGCATTCCTTCTCTGAAGCGCTATATGCTTCTTCTCGTAACGTCAGCTTACGGCTAGCATAGAGCACCGGATGCTCTTCCGCCGCCTCGGCTGTTTGGCACAATACCACGCCCATGCCGCGGTCACTGGCGTCGCACTGTACCACAAATGGCTTTGAGTAATCGGGCGCCTGCAGCACGGGTTGACTCATTAGCGCACTTTTCAAGGCCAAGAAAGCCTTTTCCTTTTTTTGGTCCCAGTGGAGGGTCTGCGGTTGGTACACTGAACTATGGATTAATTTAATCCCACACTTCTCCAGGAAAGTTGTAGTTAGTGCGCTGGTAAAAACGGTTCCCTGATCTGACTGTATTTCCGTGGGAAACCTGACACGCGCGAAAATGGACAGTAGTGCGTTTACGATTTCTACTGAGCTTAATTCTTTTAGCGGCACTGCCTCTGGAAACTTAGTAGTGGGACGGATCACAGTCAAAATGTGATGGTAACCAGACTCCGTTTTGGGAAGGGGGCCAACTGTGTCAATCACGAGCCGTCGAAATGGCTCTGTGATGACCGGAACGAGCTTCAATGGGGCTCTCGCCTTATCTTCTGGCTTGCCCACCCGTTGACTTGTGTCGCAGGTCTTTACAAAACTTTCTACTTCCCGAAAGCATCATGGCCAGTAGAATTCCTGCAGCAAGCAGTCCTTCGTTTTCCTGAGCCCTAAATGACCCGACCACGAGCTACCGTGCACCAAGTGCAAAAGATCACGACGGTAGCGTTCAGGTACAACTAATTGGTCGAACTGTACCCCTCTGCGATCATGATACCTACAACCCCGGATCTTTCTTGAAATGTCACAATTTTCTTTGTGACCCCTTCATCCTCACGGCACTTAAGATTTTGCAGTGTGGAGTCTGCCCTTTGTTCCGCTATCAAAGACGATCGGTCCATGCCTAGCAATCTTTGCAGGCTATCAGATGCTGGGTTTATCAGAAGCTCACCACAGGCCTCTTTAAGCTCAAGACAATCCTCGTTACTTTCAGGCCTTCCCAGAACTTTTACTTCTTCAGTTGTCGTCGCGGGGACCTCTCCTGACGTGTCAGAAGTCTTACCCCCAACCGTGTCATCGCTACTTGACGCCTCCATTGAGATGTCCTTAGCGGCAATTTTTCGTGCTTTCGAGCGAGTTAACGCGTAGACAGTCCCTTCCTCGAACACTAGGCCTTTCTGCCGCAGCAGCTGATCTGATCTGTTTGAAAACAGATAGGGGTACTGCATCGGCAGACTGGCTGACACGGCAGCCTCCGTATGAAGTACACCAAAGGGGCCTTTAATGTATATGTTCGCGATAGGAAGACACACACTGTTGGCTTCCACCGCCTGCTTAATCCAGGCGCACTCCCCGGTGAATTGCCCTGGCTCTACATAGGATGGGTGGACTACATCCACTGTAGCTGCCGAATCTCGCAGCACACGACACGGCTTTTCGTTCACAACAAGATCTCGGACGTAGGGCTCTAGAAGCCTCAAATTTTCATCGTTGCTGTCCAATGACAAGCAAACAACTTTGGGGATTTTGCGTATCGCCGCTACATGTCCCGGCTTTTGGCAGTTATAGCATACCGAGGCCCGTCTCTTTTCAAACGCTTTCTTTTGGCGCTCTACTGCCTCAGGGGCATCCTCTTTTACCCCGGCCCCTTTTTCTGAAGATTCTACACTCGTGCATGTTCCTTCTCTTTGAAAAGCTGCCCCTTCCACCCATATCTCTTCCTATTCTGGTATTTGGGGCTTTCCTTTCTGTCCAGTGCATGGCGTGAGACGAACTCTTCTGCCAGCTCAGCTGCTTTCGAGACAGTCGTAACGTCTGGCCTGTCTTGCACCCAGTACCTTATGTCTTCAGGCAACCGACGATAAAAGTGCTCGAGGCTGAAGCATTCCCTCATTTTCTCACTTTCGTCATACGCCTTAGCTTCTTTTAGCCATTCCCCCCAGGTTCGCCATTAGCTTGTACGCGAAGTCTGGATATGACTCATCCTTTTGCCTCTCAGCGTTGCAAAATTTTTGACGGAATGCCTCCGCTGACATTCTGTACTTTTTCAGAAGACTAGACTTGACTTTGTCGTAGTTCTCTGCATCTTCTTCACTGAAGCGGGCGATCACATCAGCAGCCTCACATGGTAATAGGGTCAGCAAACACTGTGGCCATGTTGCCTTGCTAAACCCTGCCTTCTCGCATGTGCGCTCGAAGTTTACCAAAAACAGACCTATGTCTTCCACTTTCCTATAAGGTTGCATGAGGTCTTTCATTCTGATCGACTTCAGCTCTCCTACACTAGAGGCTACGTTCTCATCCCTTTCGTTTCGAGCCTTTAGCACTTCCAGTTCGAGGCACTTCAGCTCATACGCCTTCTCTAAGCGCTTACTCTCTTCAACCATGCGTTTATCATCTCTCTCTCCTGCTTCCCGTTCTGGTTTATCTCTTTCTGCAATCAGATCCAGACATTCCGAGAGCTCATCGTCATCTGCCTTAAGTGCCTCGATATCCGCGATGATGGCTGGCTTCCTTGTTTGGTCCTGAACATCCAAACCGAAGTTTTTGGCCAACTCCAACAAAAGCGGCTTTTTCAGTGCTTTAAGATTCATGGCTGCCCCTAGTGCTGCAAAATTTTCACTGTTCAAAGAACTATCTTCACTTACTTTGAAACAGCTTGTGAAAGATAGCCACAATTTACACCACTTTTGTAAGCTAACTCAATACAAAGCCTGGTAAAACCTCAGTGAAGAAAATCCCAGCACTCCCCAAACTCTGCAACCATGATTCCAGCGCAGTCCATCCCACCGCTGCCACCAGTTGTTGCGTTGTGACTGCTCCGGTAGCGGACTCAACGGGTAGTGAAAAACCGAGTCAGAAGTCGGGCTGCAGGCACTCAGGCATCGGGGTTGACGCCGATGCAGAGACGGGTCGAGGAAGAGAGAAACTTAGCAGAGATTTATTTACATGGCGATCAAGGAGATTTCGGTACTGAAAATGAGCACTGCAGCTCCTTTTAAAGGGGTCCCTTGTCCCTAGGTCCCTGGTGGGGGAATTTAGCTCGATTAAAAGCGTCCAGTCATTGTAGTTTAGGTCACGTGTACAGTCTTCGGGAACTGCCCACCAGGACGTCCCCGACACACTCTCGCCACATCCGGCAAAATGTTGTCCCGGCCGTTCTTGCAGCAGTGATGACAAGCATGGAAGGAGATCCAAGTGGGGGCCAAGGCCAGACACCTGAACTGCACAGCTCTCCGTGTGGACGGAATGCCGACGCTTCACTCGCGCTTGGGGTTCCGCACAAGGCAAGAGGAGAAGTCTCTACAGAAGCGCGAGCACACAGGCGTCGTTGCTCGCTGTAAACAGCTTCTGCCGCATCCGCCGTGAATCACGCAGATCACCGCCGTCGCCGCCGACGCACACAACACCATGCTGCTGTGGCCCAAGTAGATGGCCGTGATGAAACTTCCCAGGCAGCGGACGGCCATCTCCACACCGCGGTCGCGATGCACAGAGGAATTTGAAACGTAAGAGCACCGCAAGCCCGTGGGATCAGCCGGAAGGAATTTGTGCGGACAAGCGGATGTCCATCTGAAACCCACCGTCTCGAAGCTCAGAATAATTCAAAACGTAACACCCCCCTTATATGCTGCCTTTCATATTGCAATAAATCATTTGGTTGCTAGCCAGCGCATGTGTTTGCGTTCTTCTCTTCCGTCCTGTCTGTTAGTACTGTTCAGTTGTTTCCATCAACATGCACCAACCAGCCCGACTAAGCCCTCTTCATGAAGACCATGTTCAGATATAACGGCCTTTCTGGATGCCCTGCCGAGGTCATGCACATAACTCACCAAGTGACACTGTCATCGCATAGTACTGTAGTAAGCATCAAGCAGCTACAGGTCACCCTGCCCTTTCAACCTGTGTCAGCCACGCTGGCAGCATTTCCATGCAACGACCCTCTGTGTCCAGACCCGGGTGCAGAACAGAGCTCCGCACTGGCCTTAGTGGCGACATCTGGCGAGATAAGACCAAAGGAAAGCAGCTCTGAGAGGGCCAGGCTATGCCAGCCGCGGTTGGCCTTTGGGCTGGCAGGGCTTGGGTGGGTCAAGCAGAGCACGCGAGGCATTGGTGAGGGTCCTTCGCTGGTGGCCATGGCTGCCAGGGCCCGGTCCCTCGCATAGCGTCCGATGCCAACCACCACCTCTGGTCTCAGCAGGGCCAGCACAGACAGTAAGGCTGCATCACAAACAGCCTGCGATATGCAATACCAATTGCACACTGCATGAGTTAGGTTTGAACTAGCATTGAGAGTGTTCACAGCTGAACTCCTTTAGACTACAAGCACTAACTCTTAGAGACACTGTGTACAGTCGCTGTCAAAAGTAAATGGAACTTTCTTGGAAAAAAAGAGTACAACAGGACCGGCGCTGTTGTACAACAGCGCCGGTCCTGTTGTACTCTTTTTCGTTGTCCTTTCGTTTAGCGCTGTTTTTTCCAAGAAACATGTACCAACTAGCTCAACTCTCCGTTTTATTGAAGTAAATGGAAGGCGACTTTGTGAAAAAAATTTAATTTCTTTAAATCTAAAGCATAATGGAGCATGTCTGTTGGTGCACACTGCAATTCGCACAGTCACAGTTAGGCTGCACATATGTATTCAAGAATGCATGAATTCAGGAGGTTGTGATTAAATTTTTTCGTTAATATTGCCTTCCATTTACTTCTGACGGCACCTGTACACAACTGAGGACATAGCAAACACACAGCTGCTTCCGAGTGCACACTACACCTGTTTACTAATTTCTTTGTTTCTGACTAATTTTGCATTATTCATGTCATAACTGCAGTTTTTTTGACAGCTAATTCAGAAAACAATTATTGAAAACAGTTAGTTTAGCTGTGCATGCTTTGAAATACTCAGGTACAATGATTTTATCATTTTATTCTGGGTTCCTCACACTATGTGTTACGAGAAGAAAATTGCCTTCACTTTTCAAAAGCATGTTGCCATTTTGCAGGAACTTAACAATGGGGGTTTCAAGTTTCAAAAGATGCTAATTGGCTTTCTTTTGGCCTGCGTGGACTGTTGAGGCAGAAAAAAAGTTTTTTTCTAATAGAAATGGGAAGAAACACCTAATTATCTGCCCTGTGTGCTCTGACAAGCGTAAATGTACAGCTGTAAAGGCCCATGGAATGCAAAAGGCATGAAAATTTTAAACTTCTGAACCGCGGACTTGCTATGCAGAACTAACAGGTGTGCCATAGTACTTGTGCATGCAACTGCAGACTGCGTGGTACACAAGAAAACTGTTACCTTTAGTTTGCATGCTCTGAAAAAAAAAAATCAATTAATTTTTTTTGCAATTCTCGTGGCTTGTAAATGGCTATGGCTCACAGTGCACAAAAGAACCAAAGGCAAGTCTTCATGAATCCTCTCAGGCAGTCAGACGATGCGACACTGTCTACATGACTTGCAAAAAACATACTGCCACAAAGAATCAAATTAGTTTTGTTTCTAGCCTTTTTCTGTTCTCACTTGGATTACTGTACTCTGGTATGGGCCACTACAACAAACAAACTTGCAAAAGGTATCGGTACTTGAAAACAGCTATTGAAAATAACCTAAGTTTTCGCGATGCACAAGCTGACTTTGTATATTCAGGAGAAAGCTGAATTTGTGTTCCAATAACATTCAGTGTATTGAAATTCATTGTTTTGTTATATTCTGAGTAACCCACTCTACTCTGTAATGCCTCTGATCCTGAAGGTAAAAGAAATAAATAAGTAAAAGAATGAATAAATAAATATCAAACAGCAACATGAAGGCCGCTACAGACCACATTTCTGCAAAACCTTTTAAATTAAGGGCGCTGGAAAGTGAAAAAAAAAATTGGCGGGGGCTTAGCTTTTGTTAAGCCTGGTAGGTTGCGAAAGCGAGCGCAGCGCCTCTAACGGAAGGAACTCTGCGCACCGCGTCTAAAGAAGGCACGCAGTGCGCCGCGTCTACAGGTCACGCGTGGCTACCCGCCGCCGTTACCCAACGACTCGACTTGGTAGCCCATCTCTCACCCTGGTATGACATCACTAGGCATGGCAAAACGTCAGAGGTCATTCGAAATGTCACGCGTGGCTACCGCCCGCTGCTGCACGACGCCTCAACTTGGTAGCCCATCTCTCAACCTTGTATGACGTCAGAGGTCATTCTAAATGTCATGCGTGGCTACCGGCCACCGCTGCGCGACGACTCGACTTGTTAGCCCTTCTCTCACCCTTGCATGACATCACTAGGCATGGCATGACGTCAGAGGTCATCTAAGTGTCACGCGTGGCTACCGGCCGCCTGCGCGACGACTCGACTTGGTAGCTCATCTCTCACCCTGGTATGACGTCACTAGCCATGGCATGATGTCAGAGGTAACTCTAAATGTAACGCGCGGCTACCGGCCGCTGCTGAGCGACGACTCGACTTGGCAGCCCTTCCCTCACCCTTGTATGACATCACACTATGACGTCACTAGGCATGGCATGACGTCTCGAGGTCATTCTAAGTGTCACACGTGGCTACTGGCCGCCGCTGCGTGACGACTCGACTTGGCAGCCCTTCTCTCACCCATGTATGACATCACACTATGACGTCACTAGGCATGGCATGACGTCTCGAGGTCATTCTAAGTGTCACGCATGGCTACCGGCCGCTGCTGCGCAACGACTCGACTTGGCAGCCCTTCTCTCACCCATGTATGACATCACACTATGACGTCACTAGGCATGGCATGACGTCTCGAGGTCATTCTAAGTGTCACACGTGGCTACCGGCCGCCGCTGCGCGACGACTCGACTTGGTAGCCCATCTCTCACCCTGGTATGACGTCACTAGCCATGGCATGACGTCAGAGGTAATTCTAAATGTAACGCGTGGCTACCAGCCGCTGCTGCGCGACGACTCGACTTGGCAGCCCTTCTCTCACCCTTGTATGACATCACACTATGACGTCACTAGGCATGGCATGACGTCTCGAGGTCATTCTAAGTGTCACGCGTGGCTACCGGCCGCCGCTGCACGACTCGACTTGGCAGCCCTTCTCTCACCCATGTATGACATCACACTATGACGTCACTAGGCATGGCATGACGTCTTGAGGTCATTCTAAGTGTCACGCATGGCTACCGGCCGCTGCTGCGCGACGACTCGACTTGGCAGCCCTTCTCTCACCCATGTATGACATCACACTATGACGTCACTAGGCATGGCATGACGTCTCGAGGTCATTCTAAGTGTCACGCGTGGCTACCGGCCGCCGCCGCGCGACGACTAGACTTGGTAGCCCATCTCTCACCCTGGTATGACGTCACTAGCCATGGCATGACGTCAGAGGTAATTCTAAATGTAACGCGTGGCTACCAGCCGCTGCTGCGCGACGACTCGGCTTAGCAGCCCTTCTCTCACCCTTGTATGACGTCACGCTATGACATCACTAGGCATGGCATGACGTCTCGAGGTCATTCTAAGTGTCACGCGTGGCTACCGGCCGCCACTGCGCGACGACTCGACTTGGTAGCCCATCTCTCACCCTGGTATGACGTCACTAGCCATGGCATGACGTCAGAGGTAATTCTAAATGTAACGCGTGGCTACCAGCCGCTGCTGCGTGACGACTCGACTTGGCAGCCCTTCTCTCACCCTTGTATGACATCACACTATGACGTCACTTGGCATAGCATGACGTCAGAGGTAATTCTAAGTGTCACGCGTGGCTACCGGCCGCCGCTGCGCGACGACTTGACTTGGCAGCCCTTCTCTCACCCTTGTATGACATCACACTATGACGTCACTAGGCATGGCATGACGTCTTGAGGTCATTCTAAGTGTCACGCATGGCTACCGGCCGCTGCTGCGCGACGACTTGACTTGGCAGCCCTTCTCTCACCCATGTATGACATCACACTATGACGTCACTAGGCATGGCATGACGTCTTGAGGTCATTCTAAGTGTCACGCATGGCTACTGGCCGCTGCTGCGCGACGACTTGACTTGGCATCCCTTCTCTCACCCTTGTATGACATCACACTATGACGTCACTAGGCATGGCATGACGTCTTGAGGTCATTCTAAGTGTCACGCATGGCTACCGGCCGCTGCTGCGCGACGACTCGACTTGGCAGCCCTTCTCTCACCCTTGTATGACATCACACTATGACGTCACTAGGCATGGCATGACGTCTCGAGGTCATTCTAAGTGTCACGCGTGGCTACCGGCCGCCGCTGCGCGACGACTCAACTTGGTAGCCCATCTCTCACCCTGGTATGACGTCACTAGCCATGGCATGACGTCAGAGGTAATTCTAAATGTAACGCGTGGCTACCAGCCGCTGCTGCGCGACGACTCGACTTAGCAGCCCTTCTCTCACCCTTGTATGACGTCACGCTATGACGTCACTAGGCATGGCATGACGTCAGAGGTCATTCTAAATGTCACGTGTGGCTACAGCCGCCGCTGCGTGACGACTCGACTTGGTAGCCCATCTCTCACCCTGGTATGACGTCAGAGGTCATTCTAAAGGTCAAACGTGGCTATCGGCCGCCGGTACGCGAAAGGCCGTTCATGAGTGTAGTATTGCTTTCGCAATAAAAAGGTTGTTAAAATCTATGGTTTACCTTATGAAGATACAACCAAATGATTATTTAGCACATGTGGTATTGTAAATGTGCTGAATCTTTATATTTACAGGTTATTTAAGTACTATAGTAGTGAATAAAAAATGCATTTAAACAAAACTTTCCAGTTAGCCTCAATCCAGTAGTTCCAGACTCTCAATGTCACAAAGGCTGGCAGGCCTTGCATGAATGTGAAAGTGACGCACAAGAGATGAAATAATTGCTATAAATTGAAAAACAAACAAAGAAATGTCTGCTTTGGTACAAAGGCTTAGTGCAATCTGTTGTTTGTGCATTGTTTCTGGATCAGTGGGCAAATAATACAGCATTTTATATAGCACACACACAAAAAAAATGCTGGTAAGAAATTGTTTGAGGCAAAAAAAAAGACACAAAACGACCTGAATTATAGAACCTTTTGCCAAATAACCCACTCTGTACCTGAATTGGAGCTTAGTAAAATATTGCACGACCTTTATCTCTCAAATTCCGGAAAAAATTGAAACCTGGAAAAAATGAGCCTTACTTATACACCACGCACACAGATGAGGAACCTGTAGTCTATCTGGGCAACCAAGCTCACACTTTACAAATGACTCTGCAAGCAAAACAGAGTTTTGTTTGAGAGCTAGCATTCCTTCTGCTGTCATCATTTGTTCTTTGCCACTTTCACGATGTGTTTGTGTCGACTGATCTCTCAGTGCTGCTTGCTAAATTTTAATCTCGCGTTTTCTCCCACCTCTGCTCTATTTTTTATTGTGGAAAATAAATTCCTTTCAGACCTGCTCATGCTTTAAACACAAAACTCGCATACGCTATCACACTGGGTCTTCATGCACTCATGAGCTGTCCGTAACTGGCTTACACCTAGCGGGCTGTCACCCTTGACATGGTGATCTTATTCTGAGCCCCCTTTCAAGTGCCATGTGCAAAGTGTCCATGCACAACCAGCAGCAGTGGCTTCCAGACAAAAAGAAGTTAACTGAGGTCTTCAGCCATAAGGTATGCAAACTTTCCAACTAGAAAGGACCAAAAATACATTCCACGTAGCACACACCCAAAAGCTGGACAGGCCGATCTGACATTTTTACGCGCAGCTGCATGTCAGGAGATTAGCTGCATTTCTGGCCCTTTGCTCACAGTGCCGCTTTTATGAGAATGCTGCAGGCACATCGGCACTTTCAGTGCCAATGCAAGCAATAAAATAACTTCCAACCAAACTTAATGATTTAAAACTCACTGTAAGCATTTGAGCAGCACTTAAAAACTCATAACAACCTGCAAACCAGTAAAGCGATTTTTACTGTAGTACTGTAGCCTTCAACCTTTTTTTTCTTCTCTGAGCTCATTTAAATCATACATAACTGCATAAAATCAGAGCCTTAGAGGTTATACTGCTGTGCCACTGATTCTGCTGATACGTAAGAACAGCGCGCCAAGAGAGGAATTCATGGTTTTTGATGTCCTGCAATCCTGCGGATGTACGAATATTTGTTCCGTTTCAATCCCAAATGTTATTGTTTACTTTTGTTCACAAATATTGACAGTTTTTATGTATTATTCATTACATGATACCATTTGGCTGCTCTGTATTAGGAATACTACCTCTCATTATATTTCAGCGTAAGCATTTTGTTTTGTTTTTATAATGTCTCTCCCCATTGCTGTTAATACTTTTCTTGTACTTTGCTTCAAATGCTTCAACTAAAACTGGTGTTCGCGGTATTCCCTTCAAGCCCACTGTAGCTTCGGCAGGCCTATCATGTATTGCTGCTGTGGAAATCTTGCGTTAATAAAGTTTATTACTATTCCTTTTATGAGCAGCACGCACAGGCCAGGTGCTCGTGACAGAAGCGTTTAAAAGTTGTGTAACGAGATTACAGCACATTATGAGCAGCAGCGAGTCTGGGTTGTGCAACATGCCTGCAGCTGTTGGCGAGCCTCAAGCGGCAGCCGGTTGGGTGTCAGGTTGGCACCGGACGGGAGCAGGAATGCAAGGGGGCAGTAGTTGTGCACAAACCAGGGCCCTCGAAGCAGCTCCCCACCACTAGTGAGCTCCCGTAGCAGGCTCCAGAAGCGCTGGCCACTCACCTGCGTGACACGTGTAGAACATTACGAGCACGAGGTTGCACTGGCTGAACTGGCTCCTCAAACGCGGCCTTCGATTTCCACCATCCTCACTGGATTCTGGAAATGTGCTTGCCCAATCCGAACAGCATTCCGGAAAGTTTGCAGCATCTCACTCATGAGTCATGGACGCTTGTAGAGCAATGTTCTCATCCACCTGAAGGCTCATTCGTGCTAATCACGTCGCACGATAGCCTCAGCCGCTTATGTGCCATAAAAGCCAATATAACATACATATATAATTACGTCACTTGCATTTAGCTCATCTGCGCTCGAGCACTTTCAACTAAGAGAAAGAAAATTTTCCCAACTTAAGCAAGTCTTAAGCAACTTAAGCAAGTGAGGTCAAGAGTTGAACCTAGAGTTCAGCAAGTTGGAACGAATTTTTACTTGATGAAAACATGGAATGAAGAAAATTGTACACAGTCTAGTTTTTCCTTGTTTCCACCTTTTAGTGCTTGTTACCAAGTGTTGACATTTTGCCCTGCACACAATTTTTATTTAAGGTCATGGCAAATCACTCACATAAGGTTAAAAGCTTACCAAGATTTTTCATGCATATGAAAATAACTGGTACCTACTGCCAGGTATGACACAGCACTTAAGGCTGACTCGCATTGCGCTTGTCATAACCTTTGGTCCATTTTAAATTTAGAATGATTAGCAGTTAAACTGCCTTCAAATAACATGCAGCAAGTTGTGGTTATGTCTTCATGCCATAACATGGTGGGTTCCGCCATGTTATGTATGATGTGAAGAAGTTTTTTCAGCACAAAGATTTAGACGCAGCTCAACAATCTTTCCTCTCAGCTGTGCTTCTGCACTAAGGCAGGATGTTAAAGGTGCACTGAAGAGAAATCTAAACTCGTCTTTTTGTTGTGGGAACTCAATCTACACGTTCCTAGCATTCTTAAAAAACTTCGATTTATTGCCCTGTGCAGCTGATTTCCCTAATTAAATTGAATTAACATCCAGCTCCCACATCTTTTTTTTTAATTCTCCGCATACGGTGGGAGGAGTCGACCAACGCATGGAGTGCCTTTCAGGCAGTCACGTGGCGACTTTGCTTTCGCTTTTATTTTGTTTCTTTCAGGTTTCCATGAATAAAAAGGTCTAGTCAGAGACTACACAGCTGCAAATTAGGCCACAGAAATAAAAATATGCGTGGACTCTTTGCTTTCGCCGAACACTACTTATCACTCTGCCGATGGCAGGGCGGCAAACCGCCACGGGACTGGGTGAAAGGTTGGTCGACTCCTCCCACCGTTTGCGGGGAATTCAAGAAAAAAAAAAAAAGCGGGAGCCCGACGTTGATCCGATTTAAATTAGGGAAATCGGCCGCACAGGGCAATAATTCGAAGTTCCCAAGAATGCTCGGAACATGTAGATCGAGTTCCAGCAGTAAAAATACGAGTTCAGATTCCTCTTCAGTGCACCTTCACTGCAGTGGTTCTTTCATTACATGCATGACTGAGGTGCAGACCACTTGCCTCTCTCCTGGTGCAGCCAAGACCCAACACAGGTCTCCGGGGGTGCTCACCACGTGGCTTGCCCACTTGCCCGTTGATGCCAAGCCAGCCAACTACATGGGGTGTGTCTCCAAATGGCACCTGTTAGGGACAGACAAACCGTGGGAACTACTCCAATGCAAGGAAGGCCACTTTCTCACAGTGAACTCTGCTTAATTTGAACTCCCTTCATTCAAACTTCTCATTTATTTGCACTGACACTTCGGTCCCATTAACAACGAATGTAATGGGAACACTCTCCTTACTTCAAACAAATTTTTGGTGCCTTTTGAGCTCAAATCATTGATAGTAAACTGTGCTACCCTTAGCAAGCTCATGACAAAAGGAACATGAAGTGCATGTTCCTACCATTATAAACTCCTTTTGCTAATATTATCTTTGTGCACCATGGCATATGGAAATGCAGTCAACCCTACACTTCCTTCCATTCTTAACTACATTCACCAGTAACATACTGCACTACATTGAATGCAAGCCAAATTTCGTTGACGTGTTCTTACTTATAATTTATGGCTTGCTTACTCTGATGCAAACTTGAAGCTTATTTATATATAGCCTTTGTGAAATTTGTATATAGTATTTTACCTCTTCCACAAATATGCTCTTGCCTGTCACTGTTATTCAGGGGCCAGGGCCTTTGTAAAGTGCCGGAAGTGACTTCATCTACAGCTCTCCTTTTGTGCGACAGAGTGTACAGCTTGTTCGGTCGAAAAATCGTCAGTGTAATAATAGTCGGCACCGCGTGTCGGAAATAATCGGGGGCTGCGTAAAAGAAAATCATCATTATCATCATCATCAGCCTGACTACGCCCACTGCAGGGCAAAGGCCTCTCCCATGTCTCTCCAATTAACCCTGTCCTTCGCCAGCTGTGGCCACCGTATTCCCGCAAATTTCTTAATCTCATCCGCCCATCTAACTTTCTGCCGCCCCCTGCTACGCTTGCCTTCTCTTGGAATCCACTCCGTTACCCTTAAGGACCAGCGGTTATCTTGCCTTCGTGTTACATTCCCTGCCCAAGCCCACTTCTTCCTCTTGATTTCAACTAGGATATCATTAACCCACATTTGTTCTCTCACCCACTCCGCCTGCTTCCGATCTCTCAACGTTACACCTATAATTTTTCTTTCCATAGCTTGCTGCGTTGTCCTTAACTTAAGCTGAACCCTCTTTGTCAGCCTCTGCGTTACTGCCCCATAGGTAAGTACCGGTAAGATACAGCTGTTGTATACTTTTCTCTTGAGGGATATTGGTAAACTGCCATTCATGATCTGAAAGAACCTGCCAAATGTGCTCCACCCAACTCTTATTCTTCTAGTTATTTCTCTCTCATGATCCGGATCAGCTGTCACTACCTGCCCTAAATAGACATTCTCTTACTGCTTCCAGCACCGCGCCATCAATTGCGAACTGTTCTCTTGCTAGACTGTTGAATATTACTTTGGTTTTCTGCATGTTAATTTTTAGCCCCACCGTTCTGCTAATTTGTGGTTCTAGTGATTGATGATTGATTGGTGTGATAGGCAATGACGAGTTAATGAATCCATTGTAATTAATTGGTCAAATAAAGAAATGAAAAAATGAAATAAGTGGAAAAAGGGTGGTTCAAAGGCGTCAAAATGCACAGAATGAAAAGCCAATGCTTGATGATGCTAATTAAGAAAATTTAGAGTGTGTAATTGATCAATGGATTAATTGAAAGATTTGAAAAAAAAATGAAAAATGCGTTCAAAGGTGTTTCTAATGGGCAAGGTGTCTGTGGACCCTGTGGCAGCGCTGCAACGCACTGTCGTGTCACACTCTTAAAGGCGAAGCCGGAAAAGCTTAAGCGTCCTCTATTTTTTTTTTTCACCATGCATTTATGCTGGGAAAGAGAAAAATCATTTTAACAATTCTGTTGTCTTGTAGGAAAAAAACAGCCGCAGCTGCCGTTGAAGCCGAATAAAGTTTGCCCACGGTCTTGTTCCTCTGACCTGTTACAGAAGATCCATCACTGAAGAAGATTTACTTGCTGATAGCATAAGCCACAACCAGTTCCATTAAATGAAAATATTTAAAAACTGTGCAGCAAGACTAAATAAATAATATGCAATGAAAGTGCAGGGAAAATAGAAACACTTAAATTAAGCTTGCATATTGGATCCTTAACCACCTGTTTTTTCGATAGCCTTATATGTGCTAACTCCCCTACTCTTGGTGAACAAAGTCACAGCAGCAATGCAAGTTCTAGCTAGTTTCTTTTACACAGCTGCAGCCTCAATTATGATACTGATTTTGCCAATGTATTTCTTGAACAGCATTGCAGGAAGTGCCAAAGGAGATAGAAAAATAAGATGTATACGATTCGAGTGTACTTTTGTGTTTCTTGAAAAACAAGCATACTTGCCCCAAGGATGCTTCAAATTCGAACTTAATCAGATGAATTTGGCTACTTTCAATGCACTTTATTAGGTGGAAATGTGCCTTATTGGTACACACGCTCATGTATTTGAAACTTGGTAAACTTGCATGAAAACCAAGGCAGTGCTTTAGTCCTTTTGTCTACAGAGAAGACTATCATCATCACCATCATTAGCGTGGCCATGCCCACTGAAGTGCAAAGGCCTCTCCCATGTCTCTTAAATTAACCCTGTCCTTTGCCAGTTGCGGCCACCATATCCCCGCAAACTTCTAAATCCCATGCGCCCACCTAGCTTTCTGCTGCCCCTTGCTACGCTTGCCTTCTCTTGGTTACCCTGCCTTCGCATTATGTGCCCTGCCCAAGCCCATTTCTTCCTCTCGATTTCGACTAGGATGTCATTAACCCGCGTTTGTTCTCTCACCCACTCTGCCCGCTTCCGGTCTCTTAACGTTGCACCTATTGTTTTTCTTTCCATAGCTTGCTGTGTTTTTCTTAACTTAAGCTGAACCGTTTTCATTAGCCTCCACGTTTCTGCCCCATAGGTATGTACCGGCAAGATACAGCTGCTGTATATTTTCCTCTTGAGGGATATTGGTAAACTGCCAATCATGACCTGAGAGAACCTGCCAGTTGCGCTGCACACCATTCTTATTCTTCTAGTTATTCCCCTCTCATGATCCAGATCTGCGGTCACTACCTGCCCTAAGCAGACGTATTCCCTTACCACTTCCAGCACCTCGCTACCAATTGTGAACTGCTGTTTCTTTGCGAGGCTGATGAACATTACTTTGGTTTTTGCATGTTAATTTTAAGACCTACTGCTCTGCTCTGCCTGTCTAACTCAGTGATCATGTTTTGCAGCTCATCTCTTGAGTGACTTAGCAAGGCAAGTGAATCGCAAATTACTTAGGTATTCTCCATTAACTCTTATCCCCAACTGTTCCCAATCCAGGTCTCGGAACACCTCCTGCAAACAGGCAAACAGCATAGGCGAGATCGTGTCCACCTGCCTGACACCCTTCCTTATTGGAGTTATATTACTGACTTTATCAGGTAATATGGTAGCTGTGCAGTCGTTACAGATATCTTCCAGTATTATCACATAGGTCTCTTCTACACCCTGATTTTGCAATGCCTGCATGACTGCTGAGGTTTCTATTGAGTCAAATGCTTTCTCGTATAATCAGTGAAGACTACATATAGTGGTCAGTTATATTCTGTGCATTTTTCTTTCACCTGATTGATAGTGTGAATATGGTCTATTGTCGAGTATCCTTTATGATTGATTGAAGTCTAAGGCTGTCCTGACTCTATTCGTGATTACCTTAGTAAATACCTTGTAGGCAATGGACAGTAAGCTGATCGGTATGTAATTTTTCAAGTCTTTGATGTCTCCTTCCTTATGAATTACGATAATGTTAGCATTCTTCCAAGCTTCTGATACGCTCGAGGTCATAAGGCGTTGCGTATACAGGGTGGATAGTTTTTCTAGCACAATCTCCCCTCCGTCCTTCAAGAGATCTCTGTTACCTGATCCTTACCAGCTGCTTTACCCCTTTGCATTGCTTCTAAGGCTTTCTTTACTTCCTCTTTGGTTACTGGCGGGATGTCCCATTGCTGTGCGTTACTGCCTCTCTCTTTAACGTGAATAAACATTTGTGTGAATAAACATAGAGTTCATTAAGGTCTCATTGCACGCTCTGGTCTCGCATACAGCAGACTGATCTTTCTCTACACTGCATATATCGCTCGGAATTACTTCCAAACCAACTGTTTTAACACCAAGCATCCGCCAATTCCGAATTCGAATTTATGTTCTGCCTCAACATACGAAAGTGCCGTCACGCTGGTAGTCGCAACACCACCCCAGTTCAAATTCGCTGCGCACACATTGCGGTAGCCCTGCAGTTCTTGACCTGCAATATCTGCGCTCGCGTATGTCCGCTAAACGCTTTCGCTACCACTATGTGGCATAACAAGGAGGAAAAATAAAGTCTCAGAGAGGAAAAAAACGGAACAAATATTGCGAGAACACCAAACAACACTGCACCCCGTTCTGTGCCATCCCAAAGGGGCCGGGGTTCATGCCAAGGAATATCACCGTCTTTCTAGACCTGCAATACTTGCGCACAAAACATTCGTGCGTCTCACGAGCGTACTCCAGGGGATTATAGACGTGGGAAACTTTGGAGCCGAACGGGATTTGGGAGAGTAGCTCGCTCTGCTTTTGCTCGATGGTGAGGAAAGCGTCCGCGATCGCATCTTCAGCGACATCGTTGCTATTGAGCATTTTCGCTCTCATGCAGGGTGCACAGTGAACCAGAGCATCGCCTAACAGCGCTGTCGCAGTATATTTGCACACATGAAAGATGCAGTTCGATGCACGACCTCCTCTAGCTTGCTTTCGTTAACGCGGCTACAAACGCGGCATCGCCAAATAAAACAAAAACCAAAACAATCCCCGTCCGCCAAGCCAAGTTCACAAAGTATTTTTGAAAAGAAGTGTTTAAAATGTTATTTAAGCGTTATTTTAAGATATAATTAATTATAAAAGCCGATATTGTTCAGTTTTTACAATGCAACTTTGCACATCGTTACTATATAAAAAGAAAGTAGCATTGAATGTGCAAGTATTAGTTGCAATTTTTGTCGCTACGCAGTTTTAGCGCTACTGACCGGGCCAAATCAAAACTGTTTCTACACGAAAGAAAAAATGCTCTGGACTCAGTAATCCATGTTCATTCCGCAAACAAAACACGAAACCAACGAAACCGACTACTAAACCACGAGAAACGCTAGCTTTGCTGTTGTTTCCAAAACTGTCCTCCGCACTCTCTCGCTTTCATCGAGAACCTCGGTACGCACTCTGGGACCCGCAACCGCGTGGGATGGTGTGCTTGTGCGTGTGATGTGCCGTTCGCAGCGTCATCGCTAATCGAAGTCCGCCACCGCCGCAGGTAAAAACGCGCGGCAGGGCGGGTGCTGTGCAGCCGTACGCGATGATCGACGGTGCCACACGCGCCCCACCCGTCTCGGCTGGTACACGCTGAAACAGCTGACCGCGCAGCACGCAGCCAGCGACGATGGCAGCGAAGGACGTTGCCCGCTCGCCGTTCGAGTTCCTCAGCCTAGTGCCGCAGGGGCACGAAAAGGCGCTCAAGCTTGCTGTCTATAACACAGCGACGCTCGTCTTCGCCGTCTTCGTGAGCGCAGCGGGAGTGGCCGTCTACTTCATTCTGCAGCCGTTCCTGGGCCCGTTGCTGTGGGCGCTGCTGTTCGGCTCGGTGCTGCACCCATTCAAGCGCTCGCTGTGTGTGCTGCTAGGCGGCTGGCTGGACGCCCTGCGAGAGGCCGGCACGCCGTTAGCCGTCGGCGTTGTCTGTCTGCCCTTCCAGGTGGTCGACAGTGTGGCCGAGCGAGCGTGCAACACGGTGCTGCAATACTTCAAGTGGTTCCTGGCAGCCTCCATTCTCGTGCCACTGCTCTACTTCGCGCATCACTTCTTACCCGTCGCCGTCGCTTGGAAAGTGTACGGTGCACTATGCGTCTGCTACCACCTCGTGTCGGCGACGCTGGAGATCTTCTCTTCGGGATGGATGGTAGGTCTCCGCCCACCTGCCAATCTTTTAGTGTCGCGCGCTGCCGAGCTAGCGAATTCGTCGATCGACTGCTGGTCCGGAATTGTTCGTGGTGTTAATCACTTGTGTTTCCACTTGTCTTGTGAAACCATGTGTTGATTCAACGCTTTGGGCGCGTACATAATGCAGTTTATACCAAGCGTAGGGCGAGTATCGTGCAAAATTTATTATTATTTTTTTTTTAAATTTTTGTTTCGCCCTAAATTGACATCTGTACTTGACCTTGAACGTTGAAAAAATTGTACTTTAATCAAACCTCACTGAGCTTAATATCAATGTCATTACCATATAATCTGCATGTGCTGCATGCAAGTTGCATCACTGCTTTCACATCATATTTGCTGTGAATCGAACACACTTTTTATGGCTGGCAGCTAATTTCATTCCGGTCTCAACACCTAGGATATATTGGCTGATCGGAATGAAAGGATTCTAACTTATAATACATTCGCACATATTCAAACTATTAACCATCTGACGGGGTCAATTCAATGGTGTTACATCTTTTGGAGGGAGGCAGGTGTATAATAGCCCTTCAGATGTGTGCTAAAATGCTGCTCGCAGCTTGCTGGACACAGCTCACTAGACTAGTACAGAGACTAGCTTTTGGCATGGCAGTGCTCCACGTCTGTCGCTTGTCTGATGTAGGGCCCCATTAGAGGCCTCATGCGGTAGAGACGCACACACATGCAGTTGCAAACTTTGTTTACTTGTCGGGGTTGTTGCCAGCTCTAATTTCTCGTGGGGAGGGTTGAGAGGGGGTGCACCTTTTTTTGAAGCCAGCTACTTTGCCTTGGGCTGAGCCCTGGCTTCCATCCAGGTGCTTGCAAAACAACTTCTACCCCAGATGCTCTGCTTGTACCCGGTCAGAGATACGCACGACTGTTTGTGCCCTCTGTGGTACGGCGGCAGGTTTGTCAGGGGAGCACTCGGAGATTGCTCTCCGAGCGGTAACAATGCCATTCATTTGCTCACTGAGCATGAGGCAGTGACACCAAGGGGAGGGGCAGTGTAGGACTGAGCTGTCTCTGACTTTTCCAAAGCAAACTCACGGGCGTCCACCAGAGCGACAATGGAGATACCGTTGTCGTGGGGGCTAGGAGAGCTAACAAGAGGAGCAGGTCCCTTTGTTACATGTAATCTGTAGTGCCTCCAAATGTGTCGGGAGATAAACTTGATTGTCTGCCTCACTCTGTGGCAGGGGCTGCCAGTATTAGAAACATGTGGCATCGAAATTTGTGCCAGAGCTCCTAGCGAGCGTACTGCTGGTGCTACCCTTGGCCATCTTTTCTTTTGCACGCAAAGAGTACATTTTAATGTTCCATGTGTGCGTGTGCTGTGGAACCCATCTTTGTAATTTTGACAGCACATATGCACTGATCACTAATAGGGTAGTGTGTGAGTATTCAAATGCCAGATGTAAAATACAAGGTCAGATTCATAGCCATTGCTATCAAGTAATAGCATTTCAGTTATTTTTGTCTGACCAAGAATATAATGTCTGAGTTCAGTGTTGTTGCATGATGTTTGAATCGAATACAAATTGGCAAGTTTTGCTACCGAACCAAATAGAATAGGGAAAAAACAATGCTTTGATTTGTCATCATTGGGTGAAGGTTTATTTGCCTTGAGCCATTGAGATAAATTCTCAAGCCATAAGTTTACATGCGAACATAGGGGGTGCAGTGGCTCGCGCTAATCATATAAAGGGGGCGCCAATTCTGCCCATACCTTTGCTATGTTGGACTTGTCCCGTCATTGTTTATAGTGCTGTGTTATGGCCATGCAGGGTTTTTGACGATACTGACAGCCAAGGGCCCGTGATGTTATGTTCCTAGAACCCTTTAATTGCCGAGTCACTTTGAGGCAATAGCGAGTTTTAGCACCGCTGTACAGTAAGCACAGTAACTGTGATAACTGCTAGCATACAGCAAATGCGGCTAGGCAAGCCTGGCAATGGTAGCAATGGCAGCGCATTACTGTATTTGTCGTACGGCTAAACGGCTGCGTCAAAACTGTCCAGTCTTTTCAGGTTCTTTTTTTTTCCAGTTAACAAAATACAGATGTGTCATATGTTTTCTGTAGTTTAGAGAGATTGGAAATTCATTCTAAAGCGTGTTGTTACATTGATGCCTCAGCATCACAGGGACTGCCTTCCTCTGTTGATGTCACGCACGAAAGTAAGAACTACTGCTGATATTTTGTATATGTTGCATTTCCATCACATTGAAGTAAATTTTTTATATCCATGCCTCATCTTTGCACTACGTTTTACCGTAGAAGCCTCGGTGTGAGGGGTTTGGGAAGGTGGAGGCTGTGTGGTGAAGTTTTGCTCCCCCTAATGAGGAACCGTGTGCATGTCTATGTGTGCGAAATTGGAGAACCTAAAGAAGTGGAGCGAAAAAGGCACTTGTATCATCAGTGTAGAGGTTAATAGAAGTTTGTGAGATAAACATAGTATCATTATTCTCGAGAGGAAACAGTGTACTGCTAGTATTGGCCCCTGAGGGACACCATATTTGATAGATTCTGAATCAAATGCAACATTATTAACAACATCATACTGAGAATGGCCTGTGAAGTCTGTAGCTTTTTAAATGAAATACTGTCTGTTCCGTAATATGGTAATTGGTTAAGTATACCATGCTTGATTGAATCAAATGTTCTGCTAAAGTCCAGAAGAATGCCTAATATATACAAATAATTAAGTCCTTCCTTGGTATTAAGCAAGGCAGATTCAGTCAGTTTATCTTTCTAGTACCTGTATTGGTTATTAAAAATAATCTAGACAATTTTTGAAGACAAGGGGAGTATGGATATAGGTCTAATTACCAATGACGCTATACTCGGTGGCGGCTCTTATTGGCCATGAAGGGAAGACGACCTGCAGGGATGGAACACCCCTAACTATGTCATTCTGCCAAAAGGTTTTGCGGCATGACTGTGCGCCTGGCCACCCAGCACGTTGCTCCCTCCGCGGTAAATTCACTCCATTGCTGGTGTAGCTGGCGCCATCTGTGGAAGCTTCTTGTAACAAGAGCTGCCTAGAAAATTCGTTGTAATCAAGAAAACTGTATTTTCTTTGACTTTCTGATGTTGAAAGGTGCCAGTTTTGTTAGAAATATGCTTTAAAAAGCAAATATTGACAATATACTATGTTTGAAGTGAAAACTAATAACTTCAGGAGGGAACTGCATTCCACTAAGAGAGAGGGTGCGTTTGGTCTGCATAGCTTCTGCTTCATTGCCAGAAATGTTGTCGCTGAGTATAACTGCCTTTAAATAAAACAGCAACTCTAGCACTCTTCCTTTTTTTTTTTTTTTTGCAGAGTACCTGTTGTCAGGAGATTAATCAGGTGACCATGTAAATGAAATATGTAAGCAGTGGCTTTAGTTGGTTCTGCCTTAATGCCGTTTTTTAAAAACCACAGGAGCAGTAATTTTTGAGGCCTTGTATTTTGTTATTATTTTTTAGTGAAGTGACATGATATTGGAAGGCACTATGTTGTAAATTATCTACGTTTTTCAAAATTACCGAATGTTGTTGAATCAAAGGGAAGGCCCAAAATGCTAAAGAAATAATGTCTCTTGAATTGATTAGCAAGAGGTTTACCACTCAATAGTCTCTTCAAATACTGTTTGGGTTGGGATGTTAAATTGATTTATGCAGGGCTTTACTGTATGCCAGGATCTCTGGGGCCGAAGGAAGCATCCGAAAACTCTGTCCGGAACTGTCAGCTCCTAATTTATGTCTGGCTTTATTAGACTCTTTTCAAGTTGTCAGATGTGGTTGTACTACAAATGTGCTAAAAAAATCTATTTTGCGCTTTGAATCGCCTTAGCAGTTCCCGCATGGTCCATGGCTTCCTTTCTTTTCTGCATTTTACCATTGCTACAATTGGAAGAGCACATTCATGAGACCCAATTTTTTGATGAGGCACGCATCTTATAAAGGATTGTGGTTTTCCTGATACTGAAATTCACTCTAATCACCACAGGTAACAAGTTGACGAAAACGTTCGATTTTACTCTTTGTTGTAGTCTGTGGAAAATTTTTGATGTGTCGGTTTGTGTGATGACTTGTATACGTGACCTTACTAAAAAGCAGAAGGTTGGAAAATGATCAGAGTACTCCTGCTGTCACGCCATGAATATTGCTATTTGTTAGGCAAAGATCACTGATTGTTTCACCGGTATCTGTGGTGGGAGCTGGATGCCTTTAGCTACCTAGATGGTAGGAAAACTTACAACCAGTGCACGTCATAAATATGAAGTCTTCATGCAATGGACTGTGACATGCCAAACACTCTTTTCTGTCTCAGATCAACATCATCAGCAAAGATCTTGACAAATAGTTCCCGGCAGCAGGAGTAGATGGTGGGAATTCTGCCCACACGAAAAAGGCCAAAAACCATCGCCAACCTGTCTCAATGTACCTTTATGCTAAAAACTAAACCAAATTTGGTGTTTATGTAGCATCTGTGTGGCTCTCCGGTTCCTTGGAAGCGATTGCTCTTGAGATAAAAATTCACTCCTTGTAATGGTTAGTTCACTCAAACTCGTTATTTGAGCTTTGTTTGCTAGCCTCCATAAGTGTATTTTTTGCGAATAAGTTCAGCTGCTGTGTCACTCGGTATGAACGTTTCTCCATACTCGCAATTACATTCATGTTTCGAAGATAATTGGAATGTTATCCCCCCCCCAAAAGCCTTTGCACATCTTCTCGAACATACGTTTTCGGGCTCTCATAGGGCAAGATGTGATTTTTGATGTAGGACTGGAAAGCTTTTGCATCACTGATGAGTCAAGCAGTCCCCTACTTTTTATGTTCACCGTGTTAGCGGCTGTCTTATTTCACACAATTCTACGTTCTACAGGTTGGTAGTTATACAAGTACAATTCGATGTGACTGTTGAGGTTATCGGCGTCCTGCCGTGCCCCCACCATTGTCTTACCTTGGTGGCGGCGGCGCGACGACGGCGGTGCCATTCACTTACGATTGCGGTGGCCAGCAACCTTGTTGGGGCGGCAAGGAGCCACCCATTCATGTCTTTATCCCACCATGGGGCACAGCGACGCCAGCGAGGGGATCATCCCTTTTGTTGGCTTGACAATGAGCGCCGACCAGCTGTCTTGTCGGAGGGGACCGAGGGCGGAACCACTTCCCCGAACTGAGTAGTGTAGGCCGCTAGCCCCCCTCGTGAAATGCCTGTGCAGGCGCTTTGACCTTCCTGGACACGCAGTGGCGGGATATCTCAGCCGACGACCTGTTTTACCCTGGTATCGACAATGAATATTGCTGAAGTAACCATTTGCATTCAAAGCATGAGTTATCGTATAAAATCTATATCGTTCACCATTTATTTATCAACAACAAAGTGCACAAAAATTGTTGTATAAATAAAATGTAAATAAAAATTGTTTCTTTTTTTTCTTTTTTGGTATACGGAAGTCCGTCCGCCCCCTCCTCCCCTAGAACCAATCACTGGGGCTGCCACTTCATTAGTTCATAATGTCATTATCAGTACTATTGAAGTGCTTTTGCCGAAATGCTGGTGCTAAGATTGAGCGTTTTTTATGGGTGTTTATTGTATTGTTTGCTCTGTTTTAGACTGGGTGCATAGTTTATGGATCAGCTCGACTATGAAGTTCAATGTGATTAGACACAGTACACAGACAGGGTCTCCGGTTTTCACCAGGTACATACAGAATGCCACCAATACCTAGACTGCTTGTAGAATCCAACAAACCATCCCTGCAAAAGAAGGGCTGCACTTGCATGCGGATATACATGCGGATGTGTTCTTAAAATAAGACAATATGAAAACACATCTGCTGTGCTATTTTTACTGCATGCCCTTCAAAAACATTATTCAGCAGTCAGCCACATGTTCCCAGGGCGCTGTTGCTATGCTTGAAGAGACGGGTAAAAAAATAAACCTACTGAATGGACTGCCAGGTGTCGTGTACAGACGATACCTACTTCCGCCTCGGTACATTTTTCACATTGTATGTGCTCTTATGTTGATATAATTCAGGAGTACCTCACACTAAAAGAAAAATACAAGTGCACGAAGTTCTACACAGATGGCTCGACGGAACTGTACAGTCAGGCCAGAATGAAAAGCAAACAGAGCATGTCAAGAAAACAAAATATTTTACCAGCCTACTTTGAGCTGAAGTGTACAACTAGCCTGATTCATGTGCCTGGGTAAAGGGCCTACTGAAATGCATAATCGAAAATAGGTTGTAAAGGAATATTTCGCTGCAAAGCAGAAATGTATGACATATTCGTGTTCGCGTTTCATTCCGGCCTGACTGTACATCAGGTGCGCAGTAGTCAGAGTTCAGAGGCGTAAAACAGTAGAACTTCTGCACTGCGCATCAGTTTTTACTGTGGAGTGTTGTGCTATCCTGGCCACTTCAGCGGAGATCAGGCTTGAGAATATTGATGAAATTTTTATTTGTATTGATGTTTTAAGTGCACTACTAGCACTGCATGGCCATAAACGCAATTCCCTGGGTTCTCAGTGATACTGTAACTAGGGGAAATAAAAGGGCCGACATGTGTGTGGCATGGGCACTCAATTGAAAATATTGTTGCGGGAATCGTCGTCTACCCGCATCAATATTAAGAGAGTGAACATGCCTCTAAAGACTTGTCAAATATCTTCATAATGAAATAAAAAAAATGGCAGGGAATGTACAAAATTCAAACAATTAACTCCAACCGCTAAAATCACGCTGATACCAAGAGCGGTGATTTTAAGCCACCTTTGAATTGGCCATGCACATTTGACACAGTTTTATACCCTGAAAAGAAAATCCTGTGTGTGAAGTTTTTTTTTTATTTATTTATTGTACCCTCAGGGCCAAAGGCATTACAGAGGGGAGTGGGTTAGTTAGGATAAAGAACAATGAATACAATAAAGTGAAATCAGGTAGTACAAAATAAATTTTCTCCAGAATAAAACAAACAACATTCACAAAGCGTAAATAACATAAAATTAACGTACACAACACAGTGGAAACAGATATAACACATGATCAACTTCCTTCTGAATAAACAATGTTAGCTATTGCGTCGTGAAAGGTTTTGTTGTCTGCAATGGCTGCAATATCGGGGGGAAGGCGGTTCCATTCCACAGATGTGCGAGGAAGATATGACTGAAAAGAAGATTTAGTGTGGCATGTTGGGATGCCAACCTTGTGGTGGTGATCGATGCGGCGTGAAATGTATTCTGGGGGTGATATGAAATAGTCGTGAAGCGCAACGTGATGATATAGCTTGTGAAATAGTTTTAGGCGACCAATTTTACGGCGAGATTGTAACGGTGGGAGTGACACATTAGATTTCATGGCTGTGATGCTTGCCGTACAGTTGTAATTTGAAAGAATGAAGCGAACGGAATTATTTTGGACTAGTTCCAAGGAATATACGAGTTTGGTGAATCCATCACTGTAAATCATATTCTGATCTCATGTAAAAAAATTCAGACATAAGATGAAAGAATTTTACTTGGATCTGTCACAAGCACCTTCCTTTTCACTCCAGACTAGCTTCTGGGGGAGCTACGCTTAATAAGCCCATTACTAGCTCTAAGTTTGTATAGGTGTTAGCATTTAAAATAAGCCGTAACTTTGAGAAATGCATTGATTACTTCATTACCGAAACAAGCTATTCTTTACCGTGTGTTTAGTACATGAAGGCATCATTAGCTTGTGCACCACCAAACCAGTATGACTAGCAGCAACGAAGTTCCTAATGCATTTAATAACTGTTACATAAAGGAGGTTGAGGTGATTGGTGGCTGCCGGCAGAACTACTCTCGTGGTTGCTGCAGTAGCGACATCTAATATAAAAAAACAAAACTCGCCATTTATGGCACAGCTCAGTGTCCTTAATGTGTCTTGAGAGTGCTAGAAAAAAAAATATATAAAAAGCATTACAGTTATTACTGTGTAGCACGAGATTCAGTGACAGCTGTTGAGGTATTTACATTTCACGATGTATTGAGGTCAAAAATTTTAGAGGGACATTCATATATGTATAAATAAGGCACTCTTCATATTTTTTCAAATATACCCGTTCCTTGAAAAGCACTTTTCCCCAGTCTGCCACTCCAGGTGCACGGCACCACCGCTGCTGAGCCTCTCCTTGAGCGGTGCGTTTTGCACCAGCTGCCACAGGTGGAGTGTGCTTCCTCCTCCTCCTACAGTAACCACCCTCCGTAGGGTTCTCGTGGTAACCATCACCTGGTTACGCACTCCTCTGCTCCTCCTCGCCACATCCTTCCATGGTAATCATCCTTCGGGTTCTACCTATGGCAACCATTCTCCGGTGGCGCATGCATTCCTCTGCTCACGTCATACGTCATACCCTCTCTCTTCCATGGTGTCCCCCCCCCCTCACCTTTGTGTCCTCATGGCAATCGCCCTCTGGCTGCACATCCTTCCGCTCTCACCATACTCTCCTCTTTTCTGGCTAAACCTCCTCTTCCTCCTTCCCTGTGGTCACACCCTCTGGTTATGCCGCTGACTACTGCTGCTACTGCTACTGTTACTGCCACTACTGCAACACTGGGGCACCAAACCCTAGCAACAGGCTTTTATCAGCTCTCTCTGTAAAATGGTTTTAGGCTGCTGTCAGAGAGGTACTTTTGATCATGGTCGAGTCGAACAGGATTGAACTCGAGCAGATCTAGTGCTGCTACATGGCCAATACAACTGCAATCAAGGCCGATCCTGCTAGACTCCAAGCCAATTCACAAAAAGTGGGCTTGAGTTTTGAACGGCTGCTATAATTGTGCTCAGGAAACGGTACAGTGCCTCCTAGAATACGAAACAGTAAAACGAAAACTGAAAATGAAACGTAAAGAAAGATATTCTAAAAAGCAATAATGTTTTCTATCCGCTTCTTACTTTAATTAGTGCGGCTTGATTTCCACACGTGTTAGCACCGCACTCTTGCCTGGGCATCAACAAACGTAGTGCCCACATACACGGGCTGGTAGTGTGTTGTTTTGCATGGGCTTGTGATAGAATCTGCTGTAGCTGCATCACAGTCATGGGATTTTTGATCAGAGATGATTTGTTTACTTTTGAGTTGATTGTGAGTCCATATGGTTAGCATCATTTGTACATCCACCTGTGCATGCAGCGCCATCTGTCATTAGGAAGGAAGGCTGACTCGTCAATCAAGATCGAGTGGGAACATGTAGTAGTGTTACGTGTGAAGTGCACCCTGAACTTCATTCGGGAGTGGACTATATCTTGATTGGAAGTGCCTGTGTGAGAGCAGCATTAAATGCCATCATCATCATCATACTGGTCATTCACTTTTGTATCTGAGATATTAGAGAAGCGGGGAAACCTTTCTCAGATAACTGGTTCCCATAGGTGGGAAAACAAACATCTGCTCTTGAGGCGTATGGTGCCCCTGTCGTCTTCTGAGAAGTGAGCAGAGGCCACTTTCCTCTGAGCGGCTTGTTCTGGACAGCACATTGATAATGATGTAAACAAGCACCTTGCAAGGAGCATAGCGTAGCCGACGCCAAGGTACACAAATGTTTGGTGATGTACCTCGTGATGGAGACTAAATCATGTCTGTATATTCGAACTTGTAGTAGTAGGGCCTAAAGTAAAGGTGGATTTTAAAGTAAACCATTTATACATGCCATTTGCTTAATAGTGCACTGAAGAGGAATCTGAACTCGTCTTTTTGCCGCGGGAACTCGATCTACACGTTCCCAGCTGTCTTAGAAACCTCGATTTATTGCCCTGTGCGGCCGATTTTCCTAAATAAATCTGATTAACGTTTGGCTCCTGCCTCTTTTTTTTTAATTCCCCGCATATGGTGGGAGGAGTAAACCAACGCATGGAGTACCTTTCAGGCAGTCACGTGGCGACTTTGCTTTCGCTTTTATTTTGTTTCTTTTAGGTTTCCATGAATAAATAGGTAGTCAGAGACTACATAGCTGCAAATTGGGCCCACGGAAATAAAAATACGTGTGGGCTCCTTGCTTTTGCCAATCACTACGTATCACTCCGCCGATGGCAGAGCGGCAAGCCGCCACAGGACTGGGTGAAAGGTTGGTTGACTCCTTCCACCATTTGTGGGGAATTCAAAAAAAAAAAAAAAAAAAGGTGAGAGCTCAACGTTAATCCGGTTTAAGTTAGGGAAATCGGCCGCACACGGCAATAATTCTAAGTTTCCAAGAACGCTCAGAACGTGTAGATCGAGTTCCAGCGGCAAAAATACGAGTTCAGATTCCTCTTCAGTGCACCTTTAATAACCCATGCACTTGCATGCATTTACAACCTCATTTCACCACGGGCACATTTCTTATGCAAATGTGAGTGGCAAATGTTGTTGCCATACATGGGGAACTGTCTCGGGTGTTGTTCAGATGTTGGTCACATTACAGATCAGTTTGTATTCTTCCAGTATTATCAAAAGGCTTAGAAAAGATTTACATCTGGGTAAAAAATAGTCATTGAAGCTAGCTTTAACTGATGGAGCAGCACTTTGAGACTAATTGTGGTTCCGTCCAACCGCGAGAACATAAAACCAACAATGAGTTAAACGCCGCCACAAGAACGAAAGCTGTATTGTTCCACACAAAAAACAAAATGATTGAAGGCAGTATTAAAGCTCTTGCTCTCTTGAAAGAGAATTTAAGCTCCAACAACTGTTACATGTGTAAATGCGATGTTTTTTTGCTTGTGTGTAGGTTGATAGCATATGTTATAACATATGAACTAAGTAAAAGCAGCATATGTTGTAACAGGCTCAGTGTACCAACTAAAATCAAGACATCCATTTGTAATCCATTTTTGTTGCCATTGCAATGCAACAATGCATTCTTATAACGCATTGTTGTTAACCTGCTTGCCTCTCCCGTCTACTGTTTTAATTACTATTCCTTGCATATTGTTACATTTGGGGAACTACTGTTCATCAAGACATTGTCTTAATAGTACTTGTGTACAAACATGCCATCAGACTAATTATTTGTGTGCCATTGTATTTGTGTACAGAAAAATTGCATGTTAATTTTGGTGTTATGAAACCTAACAATTTCTTGCATTCCAAAGCTGCTATGTATGTAAAAGCAGCTTGTCAACAGTAATTCTCAAGGTGCTTCATTTGATTTGTTTTATTCCTTCCTTTAATGCATGTTAGCATAACACTTGGTCTTTGGCATTTTCTAGTGCCCAAATTATGGTACCCACCCGGCATGCAAAAATTACAAGGTGCACTTAAGTCTTACGTGCGGAAATTCGAAAGCTGTGGGCGGTCCGCTACCTGTGCAATCTGCTCAGCCAGCGCCGTACACAGGGGGGGGATTCAGTAGGTGCCGCATAATGGTGCTACGACTATACGCCAAAATCGGTGGAAATTTACCGGGAAGGGAGAAAATTTGGTACTTGCTTGATTGCGACATCTGTAATTAACATGCTTATACTTACTCATGTACGCCTCACTACATATCTCGAAGATACGTTTTTAAGAACTGTGCATTCATTAGACATGCCTTTATTCAGCTTCAAACGTCGAAGTGTTGCGGTGGGCTGGAAGCGTCCCCTATTGCATGCCAGCAGCCCGGGTTCGATTCCCACCTAGACCTCAGTTTTCTTTCTTTTCTTATTTTTATTCTATGACACATTCTGCAGACAGATGACCTTGAGCTGAACCATCTAATGCTTTGTATTAATAGCTAAACAGTACTGCCTAGTACCTTTGAAGATAACGTTGTTTTGGCCACCACTTTGAAAAAATTTATTCTCTTATTGTTTCATGTTTTTTTTTGGAACAATATGATCAACTGCATTATTGCATTCAATATATGCTGTTTGTGAATTTGCTTTCTGCAATATACTTATGTATATGCAGTTGGCAGCAAAAGTTTACGGGATGCGTATACGTGGCATTTACTTCAGCTCTGCCTTGTGACCAATATGCATGAAACTTAAACCAGTGGATGGCGCATATGAGTCCCCTCATACTTGCAGACATTTTGGACAATTGGTGTAATTGGTGGCATGGAAATTAATTTTTTTTATACACCTCCATCCCACGAACTTCTGCTGCCAACTGTACTATGCGGTTGCGTGCCAGTATTATGCCGACTATTTAGCAGATGTGGGGCGCGATGGAGTTTTCAAGCCGCGTTGTGCAGCTTTTTCCATTGCATTGTTGCTCCAAAATGTGTGTCATGCGAGAGGAGTTAAACAAGCTTCATGTTCTGTATGTTCAGGTGTGGGGCCTGCTGGTAGGCTACCTGGGTGCGCTGTGCTTCTGGTGGACACCGCAGACAGAGGGTCCCCTTCGTGCTCTCTCGCCCGCTGTCTGGCTGGCCCTCGTCTGCCACCTGGCCACCGTGGCCGGTGTCTGGCGGGTGCCCATCCTGGCCGCACTCCTGGCCCTGCTCGCTACAGGCTTCATGGCAGAGCTGCGTGGCGGAACCAGCGGAGGTGGGGAGCCCGATTAGCTGTGCTCTTCTTTCAGGATGGAAGCAAGCATGCTGGATGGGAAACTTTGGCTCTTGCTCAGTGCAGTGACATCTAGTGGCTGCAAAGGCAGTCGACCTGCCTAGCAACACCCACTGCAGAAACGTAGCAGAAGCATTGCGCAGGAAAAGACAAAAAAGTAGAATGCGAACTGATAGGCAAGTTAGTTCAGCAGCGCTATGTTGCATCTTTTCTTTTTTAAGCCTTCTGCTGTTGCGGTGTTAGAAATGGACAGGACAGAGACTCAGATAATATAATGTGATAGCATCAAAAGCCCCATGGGACCAGAATGCGTCGTCAGTCATAAAATTTGCCTATGGGCAAGAGGGAAGGGATGTCACTAGACTGGAGATTTCAAATTGGTTGAAGGGAAGGGACATCACCAGACCAGAACATTCAAATTGGTTGGAGGGAACAGACGTCACCAGACCGGAGCCTTCAAATTGGTTGGAGGGAAGAGACGTCACCAGACCGGAGCATTCAAATTGGTTGGAGGGAAGGGACGTCACCATACCGGAGCATTCAAATTGGTTGGAGGGAAGAGACGTCACCAGACCGGAGCATTCAAATTGGTTGGAGGGAAGAGACTTCACCAGACCGGAGCATTCAAATTGGTTGGAGGGAAGGGACGTCACTATACCGGAGCATTCAAATTGGTTGGAGGGAAGGGAAGTCACCAGACCGGAGCCTTCAAATTGGTTGGAGGGAAGGGACGTCACCATACCGGAGCATTCAAATTGGTTGGAGGGAAGGGACGTCACCAGACCAGAACATTCAAATTGGTTGGAGGGAAGGGACGTCACCATACCGGAGCATTCAAATTGGTTGGAGGGAAGAGACGTCACCAGACCGGAGCATTCAAATTGGTTGGAGGGAAGGGACGTCACCAGACCGGAGCATTCAAATTGGTTGGAGGGAAGGGAAGTCACCAGACCGGAGCATTCAAATTGGTTGGAGGGAAGGGACGTCACCAGACCGGAGCATTCAAATTGGTTGGAGGGAAGGGACGTCACCAGACCGGAGCATTCAAATTGGTTGGAGGGAAGGGAAGTCACCAGACCGGAGCATTCAAATTGGTTGGAGGGAAGGGACGTCACCAGACCGGAGCATTCAAATTGGTTGGAGGGAAGGGACGTCACCAGACCGGAGCATTCAATTGGTTGGAGGGAAGGGACGTCACCAGACCGGAGCATTCAAATTGGTTGGAGGGAAGGGAAGTCACGAGACCGGAGCATTCAAATTGGTTGGAGGGAAGGGACGTCACCAGACCGGAGCATTCAAATTGGTTGGAGGGAAGGGACGTCACCAGACCGGAGCATTCAAATTGGTTGGAGGGAAGGGAAGTCACCAGACCGGAGCATTCAAATTGGTTGGAGGGAAGGGACGTCACCAGACCGGAGCATTCAAATTGGTTGGAGGGAAGAGAAGTCACCAGACCGGAGCCTTCAAATTGGTTGGAGGGAAGGGACGTCACCATACCGGAGCATTCATATTGGTTGGAGAGAAGGGACGTCACCAGACCAGAACATTCAAATTGGTTGGAGGGAAGAGAAGTCACCATACCGGAGCATTCAAATTGATTGGAGGGAAGGGACGTCACCAGACCAGAACACTCAAATTGGTTGGAGGGAAGAGACGTCACCAAACCGGAGCCTTCAAATTGGTTGGAGGGAAGGGACGTCACCATACCGGAGCATTCAAATTGGTTGGAGGGAAGAGACGTCACCAGACCGGAGCATTCAAATTGGTTGGAGGGAAGGGAAGTCACCAGACCGGAGCCTTCAAATTGGTTGGAGGGAAGGGACGTCACCAGACCGGAGCCTTCAAATTGGTTGGAGGGAAGGGACGTCACCATACCGGAGCATTCAAATTGGTTGGAGGGAAGAGACGTCACCAGACCGGAGCATTCAAATTGGTTGGAGGGAAGGGAAGTCACCAGACCGAAGCCTTCAAATTGGTTGGAGGGAAGGGACGTCACCATACCGGAGCATTCAAATTGGTTGGAGGGAAGGGACGTTACCAGACCAGAACATTCAAATTGGTTGGAGGGAAGGGAAGTCACCAGACCGGAGCATTCAAACTGGTTGGAGGGAAGTCACCAGACCGGAGCCTTCAAATTGGTTGGAGGGAAGAGACGTCACCATACCGGAGCATTCAAATTGGTTGGAGGGAAGAGACGTCACCAGACTGGAGCATTCAAATTGGTTGGAGGGAAGGGACGTCACCAGACCAGAACATTCAAATTGGTTGGAGGGAAGAGACGTCACCAGACCGGAGCCTTCAAATTGAATTGGAGGGAAGGGACGTCACCATACCGGAGCATTCAAATTGGTTGGAGGGAAGAGACATCACCATACCGGAGCATTCAAATTGGTTGGAGGGAAGGGACGTCACCAGACCGGAGCATTCTTTTTTTTTTGTTTCGTTCAACTGTTTACATCGCTTTTTTTATTTATTAGTACCTCAAAGGCCCACTAGGGGCATTACATGAGGGGTTGGAGGGAAGGGACGTCACCATACCGGAGCATTCAAATTGGTTGGAGGGAAGAGACGTCACCAGACCGGAGCATTTAAATTGGTTGGAGGGACGTCACCATATCGGAGCATTCAAATTGGTTGGAGGGAAGAGACGTCACCAGACCGGAGCATTCAAATTGGTTGGAGGGAAGGGACGTCACCAGACCGGAGCATTCAAATTGGTTGGAGGGAAGGGACGTCACCAGACCGGAGCATTCAAATTGGCTGGAGGGAAGGGAAGTCACCAGACCGGAGCCTTCAAATTGGTTGGAGGGAAGGGACGTTACCAGACCAGAACATTCAAATTGGTTGGAGGGAAGGGAAGTCATGAGACCGGAGCATTCAAATTGGTTGGAGGGAAGGGAAGTCACCAGACTGGAGCATTCAAATTGGTTGGAGGGAAGAGACGTCACCAGACCGGAGCATTCAAATTGGTTGGAGGGAAGGGAAGTCACCAGACCGAAGCCTTCAAATTGGTTGGAGGGAAGGGACGTCACCATACCGGAGCATTCAAATTGGTTGGAGGGAAGGGACGTTACCAGACCAGAACATTCAAATTGGTTGGAGGGAAGGGAAGTCACCAGACCGGAGCATTCAAACTGGTTGGAGGGAAGGGAAGTCACCAGACCGGAGCCTTCAAATTGGTTGGAGGGAAGAGACGTCACCATACCGGAGCATTCAAATTGGTTGGAGGGAAGAGACGTCACCAGACCGGAGCATTCAAATTGGTTGGAGGGAAGAGACGTCACCAGACCGGAGCCTTCAAATTGAATTGGAGGGAAGGGACGTCACCATACCGGAGCATTCAAATTGGTTGGAGGGAAGAGACATCACCATACCGGAGCATTCAAATTGGTTGGAGGGAAGGGACGTCACCAGACCGGAGCATTCTTTTTTTTTTGTTTCGTTCAACTGTTTACATCGCTTTTTTTATTTATTAGTACCTCAAAGGCCCACTAGGGGCATTACATGAGGGGTTGGAGGGAAGGGACGTCACCATACCGGAGCATTCAAATTGGTTGGAGGGAAGAGACGTCACCAGACCGGAGCATTTAAATTGGTTGGAGGGAAGGGACGTCACCATATCGGAGCATTCATATTGGTTGGAGGGAAGAGACGTCACCAGACCGGAGCATTCAAATTGGTTGGAGGGAAGGGACGTCACCAGACCGGAGCATTCAAATTGGTTGGAGGGAAGGGACGTCACCAGACCGGAGCATTCAAATTGGCTGGAGGGAAGGGAAGTCACCAGACCGGAGCCTTCAAATTGGTTGGAGGGAAGGGACGTTACCAGACCAGAACATTCAAATTGGTTGGAGGGAAGGGAAGTCACGAGACCGGAGCATTCAAATTGGTTGGAGGGAAGGGAAGTCACCAGACTGGAGCCTTCAAATTGGTTGGAGGGAAGAGACGTCACCATACCGGAGCATTCAAATTGGTTGGAGGGAAGGGACGTCACCAGACCAGAACATTCAAATTGGTTGGAGGGAAGAGACGTCACCAGACCGGAGCCTTCAAATTGAATTGGAGGGAAGGGACGTCACCATACCGGAGCATTCAAATTGTTTGGAGGGAAGAGACGTCACCGTACCGGAGCATTCAAAGTGGTTGGAGGGAAGGGACGTCACCAGACCGGAGCATTCGAATTGGTTGGAGGGAAGGGACGTCACCAGACCGGAGCCTTCAAATTGGTTGGAGGGAAGGGACGTTACCATACCGGAGCATTCAAATTGGTTGGAATGATGAGACGTCACCATACCGGAGCATTCAGATTGGTTGGAGGGAAGGGACGTCACCAGACCGGAGCATTCAAATTGGTTGGAGGGAAGGGAAGTCACCAGAGTGGAGCCTTCAAATTAGTTGGAGGGAAGGGACGTCACCATACCGGAGCATTCAAATTGGTTGGAGGGAAGAGACGTCACCATACCGGAGCATTCAAATTGGTTGGAGGGAAGGGACGTCACCAGACCGGAGCATTCAATTGGTTTTAGGGAAGGGAAGTCACCATACCGGAGCCTTCAAATTGGTTGGAGGGAAGGGACATCACCATACCGGAGCATTCAAATTGGTTGGAGGGAAGAGACGTCACCATACCGGAGCATTCAAATTGGTTGGACGGAAGGGACGTCACCAGACCGGAGCATTCAAATTGGTTGGAAGGAAGGGAAGTCACCAGACTGGAGCCTTCAAATTGGTTGGAGGGAAGAGACGTCACCAGACCGGAGCCTTCAAATTGAATTGGAGGGAAGCGACGTCACTATATCGGAGTATTCAAATTGGTTGGAGGGAAGAGATGTCACCAGACTGGAGCATTCAAATTGGTTGGAGGGAAGGGACGTCACCAGACCAGAACATTCAAATTGGTTAGAGGGAAGGGACATGACCAGACCGGAGCATTCAAATTGGTTGTAGAGAAGGGACGTTGTAGGGAAGGGAAGGAACCTTGGACTTTAGTCAACCAAATGATCAGGCAGGCTTTCGTAAAGGATACTCGACAATAGACCACATTCACGCTATCAATCAGGTGATAGAGAAATGCGCAGAATATTACCAACCCCTATATATAACCTTCATTGATTACGAGAAAGCATTCGACTCAGTGGAAACCTCAGCTGTCATGCAGGCATTGCGGAATCAGGGTGTGGAAGAGTGCTATGTGAAAATATTGGAAGATATTTATAACGATTGCACAGCTACTATAGTTCTCCATAAAGTCAGCAATAAAATTCCAATACGGAAAGGTGTCAGGCAGGGAGACACGATCTCACCAATGCTCTTCACTGCCTGCTTACAGGAGGTATTCCGGGGACTGGAATGGGAAGAGTTTGGGATGAGAGTTAATGGAGAATACCTGAGTAATTTGCGATTCGCTGATGACATTGCCTTGCTAAGCCACTCAGGACAAGAACTGCAAAGCATGATCAATCAGCTAGACAGGCAGAGTAGAACGGTGGGGCTAAGAATTAACATGCAGAAAACCAAAGTAATGTTCAATAGCCTTGCAAGGGAACAGCAGTTCGCAATTGGTAGCGAGGTGCTAGAAGTAGTAAGAGAATATGTCTACTTAGGGCAGGTAGTGACCGCAGATCCGGATCATGAGAGGGAAATAACTAGAAGAATAAGAATGGGGTGGAGCGCGTATGGCAGGTTCTCTCATGCCATGAATGGTAGCTTACCAATATCCATGAAGAGAAAAGTATATAACAGCTGTATCCTACCGGTACTCACCTATGGGGCAGAAACGTGGAGGCTAACAAAGAGGGTTCAGCTTAAGTTAAGAACAACGCAGCGAGCTATGGAAAGGAAAATGATAGGTGTAACGTTAAGAGATCGGAAGAGGGCGGAGTGGGTGAGGGAACAAACGCGGGTTAATGACATCCTAGTTGAAATCAAGAGGAAGAAGTGGGCTTGGGCAGGGCATGTAATGCGAAGGCAAGATAACCGCTGGTCCTTAAGGGTAACGGAGTGGATTCCAAGAGAAAGCAAACGTAGCAGGGGACGGTAGAAAGTTAGGTGGGCGGATGAGATTAAGAAGTTTGCGGGGATACAGTGGCGGCAACTAGCAAAGGACAGGGTTAATTGGAGAGACATGGGAGAGGCCTTTGCCCTGCAGTGGGTGTAGTCAGGCTGATGATGAATGAATGAATGAATGAATGAATGAATGAATGAATGAATGAATGAATGAATGAATGAATGAAGGGACGTCACCAGACCGGAGCATTCAAATTGGTTGGAGGGAAGGGAAGTCACCATACCGGAGCATTCAAATTGGTTGGAGGGAAGGGACGTCACTAGACCAGAGCATTCCCATTGGCTGGAGGGAAGTGATATCACAAGGCGGGAAGTGCATCACTTCCGGTGAAGGCATCAACTGCTACAAATGCCATCGCATTACCAGCACGTAATGAAATTACGTCCCTGTGAATTTTTTATTTTTCGGTCATGCAGCAGATACAAAATAAAAGAAGGAGTTTAAGTGAGAAGGAGGCCACACATCTGTGGCATGTGCCAGAGGGGTCTCAAAAGGGCGACATGTATTACCACAATATTCACGCAGTTTCTGAAAGTGGAATCAGTGTATCACTGATGCTGTCATTGACTAAATGCTTTCGTACAGAAAACTTTCATTTATCTGAAAAAGCACAGTACAATTTTTCCAAAGAGCACACATTTTTAAATACTTAGCTACACAAAAGGTCAGTGATGTGTGCGACTAAGTGTCTTTTATGCATGTGCCTCGGTTGGCACCTTTTAGTTTATGTGGAATTATCTAGCTTGTGCTTACCTGTTGCTGGTGAGCTTTCACATCTAGGTGTTCTTTCTTTATTGTTATAATCCTTACTGATGGAGGTTTTACATTAGAGCATGCTTATACATAATGCTGCTGCTTGTTTAAAGGAAAAGTGTGAAGTGAGAGCTGATTGTGAAGTGTTCTGCTCTTCCAACCCTAGTGGCCTCCACTCAGTCTCACAAATATCAAGTGGAACCGGCCGTAGCACACTGACAGGGTGTGATTAGTGTATGTGTGCACTGAGTAATGCATCTTGCTTCAGCAGCAGAAGGTGGCAGGCATAATATGTAGTTGAAGGGAGCATGTGCAACAACTTCCACAACTGATTTTACCTGTATGTGACGATTAACTCTGTGTTGCATTCTAGATTGTGTGGCTGTAGTGATCTTAAAGACAAACTGTCTATACCAAAGGCACTTGCAATAATGCTGAAGCACGGGCACCAACAGTTGCAAGCAGTGGTTCCTAGACAGAACAATGCAGAGACATCGAACAAAGGGAGTGGCCAAGGTACAGTGCTGGCTCCTGGATGAAGAGTAGAGAGTTAGAGAATGTTGTACCAACTATCTCGACTTTCTGTTCTACTGCATGCAGTAGTAGCTGGCGCTTTTCAAGGCTGTCTCAAGCCTGGATGCTAAACTAGTGGATCCATTTTGAAAGAGCCTGTGCTAGTATGCAGCAATGTGGCAATAGAAAATGGAATAGTATGTGGCAGTGGAAAATTTTCTGTCTTGCGGCACTGAATAAACTCCTCTCTGGGCTAGTCTCAGGCTCCACCTGTTCGTTTCCATCCTTGCTTCACCTTGCTGCAGTGCACCTTGTTCACTTGTGCAGTTCTTTTCTCACTGTGGCTCACGTTTCCATCATTGAAGCACTATAGTCTCTCTTTTGCTCATGTGTAATGGCATCCCCATTGTCCATCTTGCTACTGTATCAAACGAGGGTGAATTTGTGGATCACTTTTGGAGGAGGTAGTTGGGGGGGTGGGGGTGGTCCCATTTGAACCACATATTTCTTCAACTTTTTTTTTTGTCGAGAAAGTGAGGTTCAGCATAGTTTTCCTGTGTAGACCATGCTATGTAAAGCATGGTCTCACCTGCTCGCTGAACGTCGTGGAGGCAAAAGCTTTTGTCATGTGTTGTAGCCTCTAGCTTTCGCTCTGGCTTTTTGTAATGGAAAGGAACAGATAAAGACAGATAAAATTTCTCACTTGGGGAGAGGAACGCCTCCTAACCCCCCCCCCCCCCCCCCCCCCCTTCATGTGAGCTCTAGTTGCTAGGGGCAACGTGGACGTTTGCACCTTCTATTGCCAAGGGTGGTAAATTTAGGGTTAGTCAACAGCACGACATTGAACAACATGCCAGCATGTGTTAATCTTGATAGTGCTTACTAGAACTATTGAATCAAAGTAGCAAAACCACTGCGCAAACTTGGTGGTATGCTTTGTTCTGGCGCAGGAGCAACGGAGCCCAGTTCTCCTTGTGTGAGCACACTGTATGCAGGCTGGGCTTGGCTTACGGGATCACCTCTGCCTGCTTCAGCTCAGGTGAGGCATGAGATCCACAGTTGCTACGGTAGCATGACAGAATTAACTGTTGGGCAGCACAAAGAAGCATGTAGCTGGCTGCTGATAACTGGAACTGCAGAGTGCAGCGAGGTGTCTTTGGCCCATGCAAGTGTATCGGTTAAACAAGCTCCTACCTAAAAACTCAAACGATACACGGTCGATTAGGTAGGTAATGTGCACAGTTGAGCATTGGTACTGCATAGTGGCACCCAGATTGAAAATTTGTTTTGTCCTATATGTTCTGTGAAAGTAGATAAACGAGAAGCAATCCGGAATCAGGCTATTGCAAAAGACTCTGAAATGTAAGTGGTAATGCGATCTTTGAATGTGCTAGAAACTCCTCATTGACATTTGACTAATGCCTCCATGAGCTGAAGTGCATAAAAAAAAATGCTGGGTCTCTATCTAGATAGCTGGAGTCAGGCACTACATTCACTGAAGTTGCTGTATCCTGAGAGGTCTGGCAAGTCTTGTGATGAGAGTGAAAGGGCCAGTCATTTTCTATGATCTGTGACAGCTTCTTATAGTGCAATTATCTTGGAGGCCTTACACTGGTTTTAAAGTTAGGAGAAGGTAAGTGACGCCAACCAAGTAAAATACAGGAAAAACACGACGTTTCGGGACCGGCTCGGCCCCTTCTTCACGGTGTGACTACGGGCGAGCGCAGCTTGGCTTTTTAAGCCCCTGTGTGGAGGACCTGCGGGTCAATGGCCGCAGCCCATGGACGTAGGATGAGGGGAGAGACCCCAGGGAACGATTAACATTCTCTCGTGTTTGCTGTATGTGCCACGACTCGAGTAGAAGCCTCCTGCGTGGGTTAGCTTCCGTTTCCAATACAATGGTGCTGTCGAAGTCAATTGGGTGGTCACACCCTTCACAGTGTTCGGCCACGGCGCTGCGTTGACGATTCATGTGACGGACGTCCGCTTTGTGTTGGTTCATCCTTTCCGCGAAGTTCTTCGTTTCCCCTATGTACGACGCCGGGCAGACGGAACACGGAATTTTGTACACGACGCCCTGGGCCTTTTCTCTGGGCTGCCGGTTTTTTGGGCGGGGGAGAAGGCGACCGATAGTGCTGGTCGGTTTGTGCGTTGTCAGCACCCCTTCTTTTCCGAGAATGCGACCGAGCGTCTCGCTCACGCCTCTCACGTAGGGGATGCAAACACGTTTCCGCTTCTGGCATGCGTCTGAGGAAATAATAGACCGGATTTTGTTTTGCCTTTCTTGCTTCCTGATAATGCGCCGGATGAATGAGCTTGGGTAGCCGTTCTTTTGGAGGTCAGAAATGACTCGGTTCTTCTCCTTCCTTTTATCTTCACTTGAGGAACATATGGAGTCGGCTCTCTTCAGTAATGACGTCACGACAGATGCTTTGTGCGGGATGGGATGGTTCGAATCGAAATGTAGGTACCGTCCTGTGTGGGTTGGCTTCCTGTGCACCGAGGACTGCAGGCCTTTGTCGTGCCTTGTAAGTAGGACATCCAGAAAAGGCAGGCTGCCCTGCTGTTCATGTTCAACAGTAAATTGTATGGCCGGTTCAACTGAATTTAGATGACTCTGGAGGTTTTCTATCTCTGAGGTTTTCACCACACAAAAACAGTCGTCTACATAACGGAGGAATAACTTTGGCTTGGGATTAAAGGAGGAGAGGGCCCGGCTTTCGACGTCTTCCATGGTTAGGTTAGCCACTGTGACTGAAATTGATGCCCCCATAGCAGTTCCGGTTGTTTGCTTGAAAAATTCTCCGTTGTAGGTGAAAAAGGTACTGCGCAGACAGAGGTCGAGAAGGCGACATACCTCATCGACGTTGAGTGGAGTTCTCTCGTGCAGCGTTTGGTCGTTTTCGAGTGCGCGGCGAGCGACGGACACAGCAAGGGGAACCGGTACGCAGGTAAATAGCGACACCACGTCAAATGAGACTAGGCTTTCGTCTTCCTCCACGGTAAGGTTCGAGACAAGTTGGACGAAATGCCGCGAATTCTGTACATGCGTGGGTGTTCTGCCGGCGAGCGGCGCCAGTACCTTGTGCAGGTAGTCAGAGAGACGTCGCAGAGGAGACAGGGTGAAGTCTACAATTGGCCGAAGGGGGACGCCAGGTTTGTGAGTTTTAGGCAGCCCGTAAAAACCTGGAGCTGAGCCGTTTCTGGAGATGAGGCGGAGGTAAAGCCATTTGAAATCAGGATGCCGCTTGAACATCTCTGCCAGGGTTTTGTTGAGTGTTGCCTGAGTGTTTGAAGTCGGATCCTTGCGAACCTTCTCATACGCCCCACTGCTCAAAAGGGCTGACGCCTTCTCCTCGTAGTCGCGTCGGTCCATCACCACTGTAGAGTTGCCCTTGTCTGCCGGGAGTATGACGATGTCGGTGTCGTCCCTGAGACCGCGTAGGGCTTTTCGTTCCAGTTGAGACAGATTGCTCGGAAATTTGGGGGGTACCTTGGCGATGACACCAATCGCTTTCAGGCGGACCTCTTCCCTGACGTGCGGCTCCAGGTGCTGGATCGCATCTTCAACAGCCGCGACTAGTTTTGGGAGGGCGGGACCAGATGATATGTTGAATCCATGTCCTTTTGCGAGAACAGAGGATTCGGGCGGTGTTAAGCGACGGGAGGAGAGGTTCTTTACAAAGCCAGAGTTATGGGGGTCAGGCTGTTTCTTCTGCCGCTGCTGTAGGGCAAACAACTTCTTGTTTTGACACTCACGATGTTTGTTGGCTGCAGTGGAGGCCGCTTCCATGGCAAAGGCGTCCACCCGCGGGAAGAGCTCAGGCATCCTGTGTTCTAGTTGGCGGCGCGCGAAGAACCGGTCCAGCTCCTTTTTGCGGAGAACGGAAAGGCACTCGTGTATCCGCGCACTTAATAACTGTTGCTCCGTTTTGGACACCAGCCGTAGGCCTTCTGCGGTGGTTACAGGGCGCTTTAGGCGAAGGCTC
This sequence comes from Amblyomma mixtum, assembly GCF_055824585.1. NCBI lineage: Eukaryota > Metazoa > Arthropoda > Arachnida > Ixodida > Ixodidae > Amblyomma > Amblyomma mixtum. The sequence goes on along the minus strand of NC_143017.1, from coordinate 52,184,028 downwards.
ACGGGTATCACATCCTTTTCCTTGCAGGTCTTGTTGAAGTTTAGATGTGTCCGGAAGACAGCAATACTCTTGGTGATGTTGACGTATCGCTTCACTAGCTGCATGGTCTCGATGCCGAAGTCTTGGCGTATAGACTCAAAAGAAAACATTCGACAGAAGTCTGTCTGGTTGGGAAATTTAATGTTAGGAGAAGGTAAGTGACGCCAACCAAGTAAAATACAGGAAAAACACGACGTTTCGGGACCGGCTCGGCCCCTTCTTCACGGTGTGACTACGGGCGAGCGCAGCTTGGCTTTTTAAGCCCCTGTGTGGAGGACCTGCGGGTCAATGGCCGCAGCCCATGGACGTAGGATGAGGGGAGAGACCCCAGGGAACGATTAACATTCTCTCGTGTTTGCTGTATGTGCCACGACTCGAGTAGAAGCCTCCTGCGTGGGTTAGCTTCCGTTTCCAATACAATGGTGCTGTCGAAGTCAATTGGGTGGTCACACCCTTCACAGTGTTCGGCCACGGCGCTGCGTTGACGATTCATGTGACGGACGTCCGCTTTGTGTTGGTTCATCCTTTCCGCGAAGTTCTTCGTTTCCCCTATGTACGACGCCGGGCAGACGGAACACGGAATTTTGTACACGACGCCCTGGGCCTTTTCTCTGGGCTGCCGGTTTTTTGGGCGGGGGAGAAGGCGACCGATAGTGCTGGTCGGTTTGTGCGTTGTCAGCACCCCTTCTTTTCCGAGAATGCGACCGAGCGTCTCGCTCACGCCTCTCACGTAGGGGATGCAAACACGTTTCCGCTTCTGGCATGCGTCTGAGGAAATAATAGACCGGATTTTGTTTTGCCTTTCTTGCTTCCTGATAATGCGCCGGATGAATGAGCTTGGGTAGCCGTTCTTTTGGAGGTCAGAAATGACTCGGTTCTTCTCCTTCCTGGACCGACGCGACTACGAGGAGAAGGCGTCAGCCCTTTTGAGCAGTGGGGCGTATGAGAAGGTTCGCAAGGATCCGACTTCAAACACTCAGGCAACACTCAACAAAACCCTGGCAGAGATGTTCAAGCGGCATCCTGATTTCAAATGGCTTTACCTCCGCCTCATCTCCAGAAACGGCTCAGCTCCAGGTTTTTACGGGCTGCCTAAAACTCACAAACCTGGCGTCCCCCTTCGGCCAATTGTAGACTTCACCCTGTCTCCTCTGCGACGTCTCTCTGACTACCTGCACAAGGTACTGGCGCCGCTCGCCGGCAGAACACCCACGCATGTACAGAATTCGCGGCATTTCGTCCAACTTGTCTCGAACCTTACCGTGGAGGAAGACGAAAGCCTAGTCTCATTTGACGTGGTGTCGCTATTTACCTGCGTACCGGTTCCCCTTGCTGTGTCCGTCGCTCGCCGCGCACTCGAAAACGACCAAACGCTGCACGAGAGAACTCCACTCAACGTCGATGAGGTATGTCGCCTTCTCGACCTCTGTCTGCGCAGTACCTTTTTCACCTACAACGGAGAATTTTTCAAGCAAACAACCGGAACTGCTATGGGGGCATCAATTTCAGTCACAGTGGCTAACCTAACCATGGAAGACGTCGAAAGCCGGGCCCTCTCCTCCTTTAATCCCAAGCCAAAGTTATTCCTCCGTTATGTAGACGACTGTTTTTGTGTGGTGAAAACCTCAGAGATAGAAAACCTCCAGAGTCATCTAAATTCAGTTGAACCGGCCATACAATTTACTGTTGAACATGAACAGCAGGGCAGCCTGCCTTTTCTGGATGTCCTACTTACAAGGCACGACAAAGGCCTGCAGTCCTCGGTGCACAGGAAGCCAACCCACACAGGACGGTACCTACATTTCGATTCGAACCATCCCATCCCGCACAAAGCATCTGTCGTGACGTCATTACTGAAGAGAGCCGACTCCATATGTTCCTCAAGTGAAGATAAAAGGAAGGAGAAGAACCGAGTCATTTCTGACCTCCAAAAGAACGGCTACCCAAGCTCATTCATCCGGCGCATTATCAGGAAGCAAGAAAGGCAAAACAAAATCCGGTCTATTATTTCCTCAGACGCATGCCAGAAGCGGAAAACGTGTTTGCATCCCCTACGTGAGAGGCGTGAGCGAGACGCTCGGTCGCATTCTCGGAAAAGAAGGGGTGCTGACAACGCACAAACCGACCAGCACTATCGGTCGCCTTCTCCCCCGCCCAAAAAACCGGCAGCCCAGAGAAAAGGCCCAGGGCGTCGTGTACAAAATTCCGTGTTCCGTCTGCCCGGCGTCGTACATAGGGGAAACGAAGAACTTCGCGGAAAGGATGAACCAACACAAAGCGGACGTCCGTCACATGAATCGTCAACGCAGCGCCGTGGCCGAACACTGTGAAGGGTGTGACCACCCAATTGACTTCGACAGCACCATTGTATTGGAAACGGAAGCTAACCCACGCAGGAGGCTTCTACTCGAGTCGTGGCACATACAGCAAACACGAGAGAATGTTAATCGTTCCCTGGGGTCTCTCCCCTCATCCTACGTCCATGGGCTGCGGCCATTGACCCGCAGGTCCTCCACACAGGGGCTTAAAAAGCCAAGCTGCGCTCGCCCGTAGTCACACCGTGAAGAAGGGGCCGAGCCGGTCCCGAAACGTCGTGTTTTTCCTGTATTTTACTTGGTTGGCGTCACTTACCTTCTCCTAACATTAAATTTCCCAACCAGACAGACTTCTGTCGAATGTTTTCTTTTGACTGGTTTTAAAGTTTGCACTAGTGTTCAGGCTGAGCACTTTTAAAAGTCAGGAAATTGCTATGTTCAGAAGTTTGGGTTAAGAAACTGTAACGCTTGCGTGGGGAAAAAATAAAATCTCTTGTTTAAATCATTGCAGCATCAGATCATTATATTCTTGGTTTCTTTGTGGAAGTAAAATACGCATTGCATAAAACTATTCAACCGAAAGTTGTAATTTTGATGCGTACAGTAATTTATTGTTTGTGTTTAACGTAGTAAGATGCAGCTGCACTGTATTGTATGGCTTATCAGCTTTTGGCTAATCAGAAGGCTACTGTAATGAGAAATGAGTCTGGTATGTCTTGTGCCCATGTCTGCTCACTTGTATGTCTCTCTTGTCTGTAAGATCAGCTTCTAAGCATATGTGCTTCTAAATGCTTTGTAACAGAATGGGGCAGTAACAGAGACTCATGATGTCACTCATTGACTGCAAGCTAGCACTGCCCTGTGGGACTGTGATCTATAAATAGGTGACATGCAATGATGGTAGTGATGGTACACATTTCATCAGTTGCAGGGAAGTCAACACATTTTGTTCAATTAATTTTGCATTAAACTGGAGCATTGAGTTGCCATGTATAAGAAGACTTTATGTCACTGCATATGAATGCTTGTTTTCCGAAAGCTGACACTGCGGATGGTGTGGTAAAGCATAGAAATGTTCATACGAAGTGAAGATGAAGATATATAGGTGGACCTTCATGAGAAGCATGTGGACATGTGGCGACGGTAAACCGCATTTTATTTGAATCCTCGAAACTAGAGAAGTTACAAAAACAGCATTTTACATTGCTTTACAACAAACACATTCTGCTCCATCCCAGTTTTTTTTTTTGAGAAAATGCAATCATGGGTTGGTTGTGTGTCTTTCCAAAGGAAGGAAATATTTTTAAAAAGTTGTAACTTCAATAATTTTCTGCTTCCTTTAATGCACCAAAGCGACACTGGTGATCCCGTGTTTGGTTTATGAGAGTGTTAAAGGTGCAGTGAAGAGGGATCTGAACTCGTCTTTTTGCGCTCGGGAACTCAATCTACACGTTCCGAGCATTCTTGGAAACTTCGATTTATTGCCCTGTGTGGCCAATTTCCCTAATTAATTAATCGAAATAACGTCCGGCTCCCGTCCTTTTTTTTTAATTCTCTCCGTACGGTGGGCGGCGTCGACCAACGCGTGCAGTGCCTTTCACCCACTCCCGTGGCGGCTTGTCGCTCTGCCGTCGGCGGAGTAATACGTAGTAATCCGTAGTATCAAATAGTCCGCGCGTATTTTTATTTCTGCGGGCTTATTTTGTGGCTATATTATCTGCAAATGAAACTATCTATTCACGGAAACCTAAAAAACAAAATAAAGTGAAAGCAAAGCCTTCACGGGACTGGGTGAAAGGCACTCCACGCGTTGGTCGACTCCGCCCACCGTACGGGCAGAATTCAAAAAATAAAGGCGGGAGCTGGACGTTAATTTGATTTAATTAGAGAAATCGGCCTCACAGGGCAATAAGTCGAAGTTTCCAAGAATGCTCGGAACGTGTAGATTGAGTTCCCGCGGCAGGAAGACGAGTTCAGATTCCTCTTCACTGCACCTTTAACTGCTTATGCACCATAAAACACAACATAGCACAACACACAACAGCAGGCAAGTTAATGCATGGCATCCATTGCGATGTTGCGAACATAGTGGACCGCGATACGTGGCCCCGTGTTCTCACTGTAAGCGCGGTGGCGAGCCTAAGCCTTTGGACCTAGGACCACCTGGGCCCACCCAAGCCGAGCACCAAGAAGCGGGTGTCGTTCAGCCTTGAGCCTGACACAGTGTTTCTGCCGGGCACGGCCCCACCCGAGGCGCCACACAGGACCTCCCTGCCGTCTCAAGTCAGTGGGCACAGCAGTGAAAAATTCGTCTTGCCTGTTTCACTTCTCGCTAATCGGTGTGGTGTGCTGTGCCCCTCTCTCTCTGGTCCTTGCACGCAGTCCCCGACTAGGCTGACTGGAAAAGCTGTGCAACGGCCATTGTGCACCCTGTGTTGGTGATTGGGAAGCTGGGTCTAGCATTTCTGCCAAAGGAAACATTCCTTCTCACTCTTTGCTTGAAGTCGAAAGGCATTCAGAACACTGGAACAAGTCACAGGACATTCTAGGCTCCTGGATGCTGAACAAGCTATTGTCATTGTGATATCTTTATTTGTTTTGGCTCTTACATTGACACTAAATATATCCTTGAAATTGCTGGTGATACAGATATCTAAATGTGCCAAGCACCATCAGTATAGCCCACGTCGTGTATACTGGAAATTAGTTTCCAGAACATAAACATAGTATGCATTTTAAGTCTTTATATAAGGATCAAAAGTGTGTTTATGCATATTCTTGGGATGTGCTTAGGCAAGCTGTATATCGTGAATATCAGTTGAGACAATTAGAGGTGGGGATTTGGAGGTACTAAGGCAGTGACAGAAATAACTATAATAGACTGTATTGTGTGGAAACATGGAAGCTGGTGCTGGATAACGGGTTGGCATCACAATATTCACCACTGTTGTACCTATAGAGAGAGAGAGAGAGAGAGAGAGAGAGAGAGAGAGCAGGTAAAGGTAAAGGAAAGGCAGATAGGTGAACTAATGTCACATTCTATTGGCTACCCTAACCATGGGAAATGAGGAGAGGAAGGGATAAAAAGAAAAGCAGAGAGAGAGAGAAAGCAGAGAATATATTTAATGCCTATATGAAAGAATGCATGCTTTTTTCATTGCATGTAGTAGAAGTGTTTATATGTCAACGAGAAGATGGCTAATGGGAATTTTGAGAAATATGAAGTGAGATCACTTAACCAGTCATGCATGAACATGCGCCAGACATTGTAAAAAAGCTCCTCAGAAGAGGTTAAAAATTGTTGCTCTTACATGACAAGCAGTTCTCTAAGTTTCAAGTACTCATGAGAGAAAGTGTACACAGTTGTCTTTTGCGGCCATGTGGAGTATTTTCTTTTTTAAAACTGGTCTACGATTCTGTACTTTCAGTTCTTATAAATTTGGCTGCAGGAAATGTTACATCACAAATTTTGGTGCGTACCTGCTAATATCACTCATTTTCTTGCACAGCATTTCTTCAGAGCACTAACATGCGAGCACAGGCAGGTTGTCTAAGGTTCTGCATGCTTAAAGAAAAGTACCTGAGGCAGTTTTTGCCTTGACTATGAAAGGCAAAGTTGGGATCGACGCTTATGAGTATGTCTTGTGCATGTGACTAGTGCCATATGGTACTTACTGGTGGATGCAGTTTCTACTTGACAAGCGCTGGTGCGCTGTGTGTGTGTACTTAAGGTACAGGCAATGCCTGTGCTCTAACATCGATGCCTGGCTGCATGTACTACACTTAATGTCTAGTTTATTACAATTGATGGCGATGAATTGATATGATAGTGCCATACTCTATTTATTTTCTAAGCAAACAAGTGGCTTGTGCTTAAAGTAATTTTTTTTTTTTTAAAGTTGTAAATGTGGTATTGAAAACTTTCCACCTGACAGCATATATTACAAAATTATTTTTATGATGTTTGGTTTCTATTTGTCTGTCACATTTATTTGTATTAAAGCATTACGTTAGTGTTCACTCTGTTCGTTACTGAAATCTTGAACTAAATTTGGTGTTAATTTGTTTGAAATGTTTCTCAAGATGTGCTTGGCTGCATTGACTAGTGCTCTGGCTCACTATGTACTTAGCATCCTTCATAAAAATAAGTGAATTAGCACATGAAGTCCCTGATGTCCATTTATTTGCGATGAACTTAAAATGACTGCTGTTTTAATGCATGAAAGAAGGTTGTTGATTGTTCGTCTTGCTCTCCTCTGGTCACCACAACTCATCGCTAAAGTGGTGTGCGACAGTTCTCTCAAGTTGTTCACAATAACATAGCGTGAGAAATCATGGACTTTCATAGGCGGTGAATTGTTGAAAACTGAAGTGCTTGAAAGACTGTTGAACTGAAGCCCTTGGAGAGCTTCTCAGCAGCTATGTGAAATAATATGGGTGGCACTGGAAATCAGTAACATACAATTGTATTTGGTTTATGTGGTTTGGTCTATGCCTAAATCAAATTTAGGTATCTTCCAAATTTCAAAATCAAGTACTACTATGGGCACTTGCATTGTAATGCTTGGAACAACAGCTGGCATTCCTGCCACTGCTGTTATTTTTTGGCAGAAGGGAAATTTTTCTCCATGCACAAAATGCTGCTTACAGGCATTGTGAATAGTTTATCAAGGATTGTGCTTTATCTGTCTCAAATCTGTTTGGCTTCTGTGTTCCAGTGGAAGTTAATCGGACACTAAAGAGAAATGTTAAGAGAAATGGGAAGCTACGCTAGACTGATAAAATTACTCTCTGGGAACACTATAGTCGAATACAACTCAAGAACGAAGCGACAGTTGCCCCTCGTATGAGGCTTTCCAGCCAATGGTGTCAACAGATTTCACGGTGCCACTGTCAATCCGATTAAGCCGTAGTTAATCCTCTTTCATCCACCGCCCCCAATGTCACGCTTGCAGGTCTAAAGGGATTAACCACAATGTCATGAGAATCGGTGAACGCTATTGGCTGGAGAACCTGTTTTGAAGGGTATTTTCCGCTTTGCTCTTGAGTTTTATGTGACTATACTAGTGTTTCTCTATGTGAAAAGAGGATTGTATTGCCGAGAAAATTGCAAATGAAGTCCCCAGTTTCCTTTCCTGTCTAAGCCTGCATGAAACGAAACACAAACAGGTATATATGATTTATATATATAAAACCTTCAGCAGATCAGAACAGGTGAATGAAAAGGGGACTGTACGATGGCCATGATAGAGCTCGAGGGTAGTGGTTCAAAACAGGTGACGGGCTTTCTATTAGGAGCTTTGCATTTATTTATTGGCTGTTTTGGTGTGTGATGGCTACATTACACACGTTTAGCCTCTTCAGGAATTTAATTTAGAACTGCCTGCCGGGCCGCCGCGGTGGCTCAGTGGCTATGGTGCTCGGCTGCTGTCCCGAAAGATGCGGGTTCGATCCCGGCCGCGGCGGTTGAATTTCTTTGGAGGAGAAATTCGAGAGGCCCGTGTACTGTGCGATGTCAGTGCACGTTAAAGAACCCCAGGTGGTCGAAATTTCCGGAGCCCTCCACTACGGCGTCTCTCATAGCCTTAGTTGCTATGGGACGTTAAACCCCATAAACCAACCAAACCATTTAGTACTGCCGTTATGAACTGGCAAAAGTCTTGGCATGTCGTTAGACACACCCAAACACTTTGGCTGTCCAGCATGCTTGTTAACATCACAGTAATGATGATACATCAATGTCTTGTTCTTTGAGGTTTACATCAACATCTCCATCATTATTTTCAGCATTTATAAATTATGGACCCTGACTTCTATGTTTTTCAATTCTTTGTAGTGTGAGTGTGAAACAGTTATATGTTGCATTTGTGAAGGAGCCGAAGGTGGGCTCACTGCCGAAACAAAAATTTGAGTTGGAACATCTGTTTGTCCATATGGTAATGTGAAAATTTTACTACAAAGTTTATGAATACTAATGGTGGTGACTAGAATTCCTTCTACCTGCGGCAAGGCCTTGTCTTTGGTAGTTTGAACTAACTCAACAGAGTAAATGCATTTGCACCCATGTAGCAGTCCGTACCAGGTGCCGGTAAGAATGCTTACAGCTTACGCAACAACTTGGGAACTGGTTACTCTGCAGGATAAAGGTACCAGCAGTGAGGACAGTGGCAGTGCTAGCAGTGCACCAGCAGAGGAGGCAAAGGCAGCGCCCCGCCACTCTGCTCTGCACCGGCAGCCATCACCCTCGTGTGAAGGGGACCTGGTGCTGCCAGCCATCACAGTGCAAGACAGTGATCAGAGCAGCAAGGGCAAGCAAGAAGGCACAGGTGGGCACCCGTGATATGCGACCTTCGTTGATAATCTTCATGCTCATTTGTCATCGTGTTAACACTTGCCGCCAACGAATATTGTAATGCCGCTGTATATTGTATGTGATATTGTATTTTATTTTTTATTTTATTTACATGATACTGCAGACCTTTTTGGTCCAAGCAGGGAGGGCAAAAGCGAATTGCACAAGAAATGGTTACAGAACATCTTACGTACATACATATGTTTAAAATTCATGCATGCAGATATAAAAGCACTCCGATATACATCTTCGTCACATATAAAATAGTCAGAAATTCACGTTTCAGAAGGGCATTTTCAGGGGTTAAAAGACATTGTTAATGGCCTCTTTGAAGTTAGGACACGTAAAAACCTCTTCTGGTAGTGAGTTCCAATCACTGATTGTTTTCGGAAAAAATGAAAACTTATGGGAGTTTGTTTTTGCGAAGTGAGGAGTTAAGCTGTAGTTATGTGTGTGTCGCGTTTTTCGAGATGATGATGGAGTAACATAAGGACTTGCCGAAATGCCGAACTTTCCCTGAATTAAGCAGTATGTAATGCCCCTCACCGGGCCTTTAAGGAAAATAAATGAAATGAAATTAAATACGTTTCATGGGATTCGCAGTTTCAGGATAACGTGGAACGGACATAAATTTGCTGTGGCTCAAGTATGACGAGTGAAAAAGCTCGGCTACGCCTGGTTTTTCACTGCAATGCAGCTTGTCTCCGAGCTATATCAGTTGGATGATCAGACTGCGCTTGCCTTCGACTGCAAATCGCTTGCCGCTAGGGCTCGGCACGCTGTTCAGCCATGATGTCGTGTAGCGAGACTTTGCCAGACAGCCGCTTTTCATTTTGTCCCTCTCCACTCTGAGCATGTGATTCCGCGAGCAGTGGCATAGGTATTATTTATGGAGAGGCAGGTAGCGGCAAGGTGCAAGCGCAGCTGTTACGCGGCAGTGAGCGAGGCACGTGATCTGATGTCACAGCCGCACCTCCGCCCCTCCTCCTGGTTGAAGGTCATTGTGAAGCGGTTTTTGACCTTGAGCTTTGCATGCGGAGAGTAGAGCTTTTTGCTCTAAAAGGATAAAACTAGCACTGCCTAAGAGGTTTGCTTTTGTGATTTTAAGCCTCTAGGTGCTCCTCGACTGTGCTTTGTCAGCTTCGTTTTTGTAGCAAGTGACTCGTATCTTTTGCACTCGTAAGTGGTCTCCTGGGGCAAACTTTGACAAAGTCTCTGAAGCCTGTCTGGCTTGGGAGGGGAAGCAGCCAGCACCAGACACATGGAGATGTGTGTCCTTTTTCAACACCTGGGCTCTGGGCACTGTGTCCTTTAAGTTTTCTTTGTTAGTTGTGCCTGTTGATTTTCAGTAAAGAGTCTCAGCTTTGAGAAGACTCTTTCAACATCCTCACAGATTCAGCAAGTGAAGTTCTTCAGGAGCTAGGCAAAATTATTAACTCCAAGTTCAATAATGAAATTGCTGCAACTTCAGAATTACTGTGTAGTTTTTGTGGTCACCAAATTTCAGTGTAAAACTTCCTCGTTGCCTCAGCCTCAGAACAGTCAAACATACTACAAAATCAAATCCAACAATTTCATTGTCTGAACAACCCTGGCTTCTATACTTTTCCTTTGCTGTTGAGTACTTGTTCTCAGTAGTTAGGTAGCAGCGGCTTGCATGTCCAGGAGGCTGACTTTACTTTCTTAACACCGAATTTGAAAAAAATTAAGCTGCCATACTTTATCAATCTTTATTGTTTTATAAAAAGAAATGCATCTCTACTTCTGTTGTATTCGTTGGTTTCGTGCCAGCAAAGCTGCTGCGAGCATGTGTACCATGTGTATACATGCTCTACCATGTGTAATACCCATGCCACACGGACAGATTTAATGCCATTAAGTGCTTACTGCCTTAAGTTTTAATGGCATTCATGCGGTGCCACACACATAAATTTAATGGGATTAGCCTTACTGCCATTCGCGACCTACTGAGTTCGCCGCAACTCATTCACCCGTGCAATGCGTACTCTCGTTCCCATTCCACACGGAGAAAAGCATGCAGCTTTGTGAGTAACAACTTCCTAACCAGTAGGAAATAGTTAATTCTTAACTTTCAGTCAGATGAGGCATCTATACCGCATTTTCGATGTGAAGAGCACCATTTTAATCAGCCTTATTGACTGGTACTCTCGACTTATGTGCTGACATGCGAGTTTATGGCTACTTTTTCAACTTATAATGCAGGGACAGCCTTATTTTCTGGAAAATCGTTTTTACATTACATTTTAACAACATTCCCGATCTATTGTGCTCATTAGGAATGTTTATATTCAGATGAAACTTTTGACTACCTTGTAAGCGTTATCGTCATCGTCACTTTCGATAATGGCATTAAATGTGGACGTGTGGCACCAACTCCGAAAATAATGGCATTAACAATCTTAAGGCCTTAAGCATTTACTGCCATTTCTTGTGTGCGTGTGGCACGGGTATTACTCTTCAATACTATGTGGGCACTGGTTGAAGAGTCATGCGACTGTACTTTTAATTTTACGTGCCTTTCATTAAGGAAAGTTTCCCTGGCACTTCTTGAATGCCAGTCAGGTCTTCTGGGGCAAAAAATTTAGGGTACTGCTGGTGTGGGCCTTCTCACCGCATTTTTATGTTGCTTCTTTGTGATTGTGTTGAAGGTCTCAGACATTTTAAATAAATGCATTGTGTAGGTCTTGCATTGTTGATAGCCTTTGCACAATATTAGAGCCATGCTTGCCCCAAAAAGCACTGAAAATTCATATCAAAGCTCTTCCTTTTGACAAAGCCAACCTGCTCACCCTTTACACTGTCATCTGAGGGTTCGCTGTGACATCTCAGTGAACTGTTACATTGCTTCATCATTCTGATTGATGGGTGAAGGATGGGTGTAGTCAACGTGTTGACTTATCATAGAATGACATGCTTTCTACAACATCGCGTTGTCTTCTTGTTGTGTGCTGCGCTTTACTGTCGAGCCTTTCATTTTCACACAATACACACACACTAAAAAAAGTTGTTAGTTTCTTGTCCCAGTCCATGTAAGCTTCAGCGTGTTCTTTAGGCTGTACCATCCATATAGCCTTTACCTCATTCATATTTTTTCATTTCAGAGTGCTCATGGCCAAGCCATTTTTCGCAGGTAGCTAATGTATAACTCCATTTCGAGACCACTGCTCATCCAGTTTGGCTTGCTCCCTGTGCTGCAGCTTTGGTAATAGTGTTCAGTGCAATGTGTGATGAACGATAATTTAATGCTGCCCCCACATGCCGGAGGATTACCAGGGTGTGCCATGATGTACAGTTATAGACAAAAGGGTATCAAAAAGCAAGAAAAAAAATATGGTGAGGTGGGGCTGTTGACTTAAGCATTTGACATACTTCCACGCCTCCCTCTAAAATCTGCGGAGGCGGTAAAATTTTTCTTGCAGAGGCTAGCTGACCAGGCAGGAGAGAAAAAAAACTGGGAGAGGGCGCGGAAGGAGAGGAACATGGCATAATCGCTTGACTGTTACAGCTGGGGCTCTGCTATTAATGTCCTTTCAAAAAGCTTTTGCAACCATGCGTTTTGGGGATGATGCCTAGCAACCAACGGGTATAACACATTTTCGACCAGAGGGTGGTCAGGGGCCCTTTGATTGCTATGTGGCAGTGTTTGAGAAGCTTTGATGCAAGTCTCGCGACACGTTACAAATCGTTGTGCAGAGCCAAAGGAGTGCAAGGCTGCGGGCATGAGCCGGCTGTACCTGTCTACGCTGGTCTGGGCCTGCCTGCTGGCTCAACTGTGGCGCTACATTTGGCTGCTGCACCTCACCTACGTGCCCCTGCTGTACACGGTCGTCAAGCGAGTGGGCAAGTGTGATGGCAGTCTCTGTTCAAAGCTGTAGCTGTGGTCAGTCCAATTTCAGTAAGAGGTGCCAATCTGATGCGTGATGGAGTGCATGCCGGCGAGTTGGTGGGCTGACCACGGGAAGTGTGATGGTTCTTTCATTCAGCTGGAGGTATGCTGTTTTTGAAGGGTGCTTCGTGCAAACTGTAGAAATTGTTCCGAGGTGACAGAGGTGGGCCAAATAACCTAGGCTCAAAGAATTTTAAAGAAGCTGTTTACTGATTGTCTGATCTTGTGTTGTGCGTGCTCCAGCTGCCATCAAAGATTTAAGGAAAGGAACTTGAAAGCCACAATGCTGGGGTTCATGGTCAGCATTTTAGAGCAATAGCTCTACCTCTATCATGACCCCCCCCTCTGGCAAGTTTCAGCATATGACCTCTGGTTCCACAATTTGACCTTTATAGAGCCGCACGTGTTTGTAGTCATGTACGTCCCACATGCCAGCTGCGGGGGGAAGAGAGTTGAGAGGGTAATCACTGTGCGTGCTGCGTAGAGAAGGAGGAGGGTAGTTGCCGCATGCGCGCTAGCCTGTGCGCTTCGTCGCCGCGTTGCGGAAAGGAGGAAAGGAGGCATCTCAGGTGTGCTGCGTACTCCCTCCATGACACAACTCCCTCCGTGACGTCACACACCTTGACCGAGTGGGGCGGGAAAGCGCCTGCCGGCATCGCATGTGTAGGGCATGAAAGTAGGTTCTGCATAGAATGCTGGTGCACTTTGATCTGTTCAGTGAAACGCTGGTTACGTTTGATTCAACGCTCGGTCGCCCAGTGCCAAAGCTCCCAGCCGGGCAAGGTATGGTGACGTCATAGGATGTGAGGAAGAAAGTGCAGAGCCCTTGAAAAATTCACTGCAAAGAGGTGAGGAGGAGGGAAATGGCAGCCCCCGGCCATGCGCGCGCCACCGCACCAGCTGCGTATAATCACGTGACATCAGGTGATGGGCACGCTCGTATATATAAGGCGACGCATTGTCTGTATCGTTTCTATCACTCGACATTCAGTTCAGCAGCGCTGAATCCCTTTACGTTTTTTTCACTTGCATGCTGCAGCGAGTTTGCTGATTGTCGTCAAACATTCTAGTTAAATAAAAGCTTATCATGGCAGCTCTTAAATATGCTACTCTAGGTGTGGTAACAAAGCAGCAAACTGATCTTTAGAGCAGGTCTTGCACGGATGTTGTAAAAGTAGTGTTCTCTATTGCAAAAGTAGTGCGAAAGAAAAAAATATAGAAAACTGGATATAAGTGATAGCATGATCAAGATCACTTGTATTGAAGTTAAGTGTTTAGTGGGGTCGCCAAAAAGCATTTTGAGAGCAGCAGTGAAGCGATATAAAGCACTATTGTGGCGGCCATATTATTTTAAACATCTTTGATGGGTCCAAGTTTCATTGTATAGTTCATTTCTCTTGTCTATAGCATATCAGTCTAGCGAGGGGGCCCTTGCATATTTGTCTGCCTTGTCCTCTGATTAACCCTGCAGCATTGTGATGGCAGTGTTAAAATAAAAAAATTTAATTTTGTTATGCAACTCCCTTGGTGTTTTGCACTCATTTTCTTCTTGTGGCAATTTATACAAGAAGTTACGGAAAGGAGCAGAGGTGTTCTGTAGCTTTTACCCACATGACTTGGCTGCTTTCTGGGTTTCTTGAGTTGCAAACAGCTCTGGCCTCCAGCTTATGCTCACTGCTGCTTTGCAGGTTGCCTGTTCATAACAATGGAATCTCTGTGTAATCTTGCGCTGCGTGTGTTTCGGCTGGCGTCGGGTAATTAAAGAATGTGCTGGGAGGAGCAGGTGTAAATGCATAGACTACACTCAGCACTTTTCTTGGCAATGGAGGGAAGGCTACATGAGAGGAGCGCCTGTGATTGTCATTCTGTCACTTAGTTCAGTCGCACTGTCGTGCGGCATCGCGTTGCTGCCTCCCCGCTGCCTCTTTGTAGGAAGTGTGAAGGGGTGAAACGGATGCCAGGAGACGCTCATCGCTCTCCGTTCCCGCAAGAAGCGGCGGTTTTCGCTGAGGGGCCGAGTTCCCAGCACTTCCTTGCTCGCTGTAACTGAGTTGTGAAGCCACAGGTGTTCATTGTATCTGAAACGCAATGCCAGTGCCCTATTTCATACTTCAATGGTAGCACCGCCCTCATTCATAATAAGCGAGTATTCTTTATAACTGCAGCCGTTATTAGTGGGCTCGACTGTACTGACAGTATACTGTTTTAGAAGAAACCTAATAATTACAGGTAGGTACCGTATTCCGCTGGACATAAAGAGGGGGCATGTTTTGGCTACGTAGCTTCTACTCCAGTACCAGAAAAAATTATTGCGGAGTGTAGACCAGCTCAACTCTGCTGCGCAGCATGTAACGACGGGTGGCATTGCAGGAAGCCATCTAAACCTGTGGAGCTGCCTGCGGGACCAGACGCGCAACCTGTGCTGGACGTTGCGGAACTGGTATGAAGAGCGCAGCCAGGCCCTCTTCCCGGGTCCCGTTCACGGGCTGCTGCGACTGCTGCGTGAGGGGGACAAGCGGGTGTGTGTTGCTGCTTTGCTTATTTGCCAGTGAGGGCTGTGCTCATGGCAAATAAGCTGGAAGTTGGCTTCTGTCATTGCAGATATATCTGCACCTGCTTCTCAAACAGGACAGATGTGCCTATTTTGTTGGTGGAGACTCTTAAGAGCAGCAGTACTGTTACTGTTCTTTGTTGTCATAATGTGTCTAGAGTAAATGAAGTGCTTTCTTTTTTTGGAAGCTTGAAGTATGTGGAGGCTCTTGTGCGATATGCAGTGGATTACAGGCAGTAGTTGTCTTCTAGTGTCCCTTTGACTATTTGAGACCCAGCAGTCAGATCTCTGGCCATAAACTTAGTGAGCACTGAATCGAAAGCACAGTGCACTTGGGCTAAAGGAGACTGGTGTGAGCTGTGAACTCAAGCAGTCCCCAGACAACACACCTACATCCTAAGGACGTCCTTGGGAAGTCCGCGGCAGGACTTTACGCACATCCCGCGGATGTCCCGAAAAAATCCTGAAAACATCCGAAGTGAAACGCCGAAAGAAGTCCTTCGGATGTCTGACGAGTACATTTTTGGGACCTTCACAGGACTGCAATAGGACGTTACTATTTTTATTTTTTCCTCGGCCAGGACCCAATATAACCTCGTGTCCTTTTCAAAAGTGTCGCTACTGGTGACGCATGACTGACCAAAATACCAGAAGCAGAAGCAGTGCCTCATAGCCGCAACAGAACCAGCTTCAGCTTCTGGCATTTCGGCCAATTGCATATGGCCGAGAGCAATGCTATAGTAAAAATGACACAAAGTTAGAACACAGGCCTGGATTATGCTGCACAGTGATTTAAAACACAAAGCTTTGGCTAAAATAGTTTTATTCAAATATATAGGGCATGCTGATGATCAGGCCGAATGCTGATTCACAGCTGAATTTTATTTTTAATAACAGCACATGAAACAGAACAATTCACATAAAGGAAGCACTAACACAGCTTTAACAGCTCCTCTCAGGCATTTCTCGTTATTGAGAGCAAGGTCATGGATGGTGTGCACGTAGACCTTCCTTCGCAGTGTGTGTAATAGGCTTCATTAATTTTGTTTACCTTGTCTGGTTAGTATTAGCCAAAATTATCACGTTTTCAGACTTGAAGCAGTAGGATTCCAATACAATAAGTAGCCAAGCCAACCCCAGATGCAGAGTTGCAAAATAGAGAGATGCAAAATAACTATACGGCTAAAACAGCAGGTATATACATATAAGTCATGTAAGGTCTAAACAGGCTTCGGGATGATTATCTTGGTCAGAACAAAAAATATTAATTGCACTGCAAAGGGCATGACATTAAAACAAACAGTAGCGGCATACTGTAAGGCATAAATATTACATGACTGTCTTATAAATAATGAACGCAACAAAACACAAATATGCCACTCAGTGCCTCACTGGTCATATGGTGCTCGGCTGCTGACCCAAAACACGCAGGTTCGATCCCAGCCATGGCAGTCCCATTTCGAAGGAGGCGAGAAGTTGAGAGGCCAGTGTACTGTGCGATGTCAGTGCATGCTAGAGGACCCCAGGTAGTCGAAATTATCTGGAGCCCTCCACTATGGCATCCCTTATAGCGTGGGTCGCTTTGGGATGTAAAACGCCAAAAAACCAAACTAAAAACACAAATGCAACTTTTTTTTACTGAAACAATACAAGCATACGCAGCAGAGGTGAAAAAATCTCGATCACACTGCACGTAGCATAGCTAAAATGAGTCAAATTATGTGACTGCAATAAGGTATAGGAACTTATTTATTTAGAATAATCAATGTTCTTAAAACACAAATGACCTTTCTTGCTATAACAGTAATACAACCCAACTACACAGATTAGAGATTAAAATATTAACATAAGCACTATCTGTCAGTGTTGTGTCCCCATATTGCTTTTGTGTGTGTGCGCCCCCTCCTAACGACCACTCAATCCTCCTCCTAACGACACTTGCCCCTCGTCGCACGCTGTCACCCGATGCCCCCCCACGGTGCGCCCCCGCACCCTCCTCCTGTTCTGGGAAGCCACTCCCTCCCGTGGACGCTTCTCAGCTGCCTCCTTTCTTCGGGCGGCCAGTTCGGCTACTGCCTCGGTCGACGCTGGTCGCACCCTCATCGGCTCTAAATAAACGAAGTCTAAAAGTACCGTGTGCGTCTTTCGCTGCATTCAACACAGCGACCGGACACGACAGTGGCGACGAGAAAGTGGATTCGACCCGCGCTACGCAACGCTATTGACAAGCCATGGCTACGCGAGGGTTTCCCAATCAGATACCAGAGTTCAACGGCTCATCGTGGTCATCGTGGGTTGGACGCCTTCAGTTCTACTTTGAAGCTAACAACATCACAGACCCAGCCTTGAAGAGGGCCAACCTGCTGACGCTGTGCGGGGAGCAGACCTACGATACTGTCTGCGCCCTTATTCAGCCAAGCACACCAGCGGCAGTGTCTTACGACGACATCGTAAAAGCGCTGCAAAAGCACTACGACCCAAGGCCATCCGAGGTCTACAGCCGGGCTCGCTTCCAACGACGAGATCAACTGGAAGGAGAAACTGTGAGCGCCTACGTAGCCGCGCTCAAGAAGCTCGCTGCCGACTGCAATTTTGGAACGCTGTCGACAACAGCTACCGGGCAGGAGGGAGACGCAGCTTCTTCTGCTAACACCACCATGCTTCCCTTGGACGTGATGTTACGCGACAGATTTGTGTGCGGACTGAGTGACGAGTCACTGCAGCAGCGCCTGTTCGCTGAGAAGGACCTCACATTCAGCAAAGCTTACGACATCGCCGTTCGAGCGGAGAGCGCCGGTCACCAGCAGAGAGGGATTCGCCGGAACACCGAGCCGGTACACCAGACAAGCAACCAGGTGCGCAAGCCTTCTGTTGTTGTAAAATCGGTCAAAAAGGCACAACGCTGCTGGCGGTGTGACGACCAACACAACCCCCAGGGATGTCGATTCCAGTCAGCCACGTGTAATTTTTGCCACAAGCGAGGGCATATCGAAAGAGCATGCATTACGAAACGGAGACTTGCCAAGATAAAGTCACCTTCCCAGCCTAATCACAGCGTCAACGCCTCAGAGAATACGCCGCTATCTGATCTCCATGGAACAACATCAGCAACACCATCTGTGTTGTACGACCTGAACACCATGAATCTCGGCACGCGACCGAAGATTTTTACAGAAGTAAGCGTACATCACCAGCTGATTAAGTTCGAGGTGGACTCCGGCGCAGCCTGTACTCTGATCAGTGAGGACACGTTCCGAACTTCATGGCCAACTGACGCACCCGCCCTGCAACAAGACGACACGCACCTGCGAACGTGGTCAGGACAGAATCTGCCACTATTGGGCTCTGCCAACGTGCACGTTAACTACAACGGCCAGACCCATACGCTACCTCTGCTTGTTGTGAAGGGCACAGGATCAAGCCTTCTAGGGAGAAACTGGTTTTCTCCACTAGGCGTGATGATATGCAGTAAACATCAAAACGCCGATGCGCTAAGCCGTCTGCCACTCGACGCAACTGTTGACGAACCATTTCCACCAGGAGACGTTCTGATGTTCGAAGCACTGCCAGAACCTCCGCTTACAGCAGGCACAGTTGCAGCATCTACGCAGAAGTGCGCAGCTCTCCGGCTAGTTTACACAGCTGTTCAACAAGGCAACGTGCATAAACTCAAAGGGGACAACTTCGACGCTTACCGCAGGCGAGCTACAGAGTTGAGCACCCATCGCGGCTGCATCATATTTGGGTCCCGAGTTGTGATGCCGAGAGAACTACGCGCACAAGCTATGTCTCTCATCCACGCCGGACATCGGGGCATCGTTGCAATGAAAAAGTGTGCCAGAAGCTACATGTGGTGGCCTGGCATTGACAACGACATCGAAACAGTGGTGCGAGAATGCAAGCCTTGCCAGAGCAGCCGGAGCGCCCCGCCGAAAGCTCCTGTCCCAGAATGGGAAAAGCCAGACACACCATGGCACACACTGCACATTGATTTTGCAGGACCAATTGAGGGCTGCACTTTCCTTGTGGTCGTAGATGCCTACACAAAGTGGCTTGAGATAAGGCAAATGGGACAGACGACTTCGGCAGCAGTCATTGACAACCTCCGATCACTATTTGCAACGTTCGGCCTGCCGCGCAAGATAGTGTCGGACAACGGAACACCGTTTGTGTCTGCGGAGATCCTCAAGTTTTATCGCGACAACGGGATCTCATCAGTTACATCGGCCCCCTACCACCCAGCGACAAACGGACAAGCCGAGCGCTACGTAGCCGAGCTAAAACGCGCCCTTGAAAGAGATCAGACAGGCTCGCTGCAGCGCCGCCTTGCGCGCTTTCTCTTCAAGCAGCACACGACGGTTCAGAGCACAACAGGCGAGACCCCCTCGAAAATGATGTTCGAGCGTGAAATGCGAACCCAGCTCACAGCCATCCTCCCCGAGCCAAAGGCAGAGACGTTCCGGGAAGAAAAAGCAATTCCGCGCTGCGGCACGCTTAATGAGGGGCAGCGCGTCCTCGCCCGACAGTTTCTGAAAAAGCCACGCTGGGAGGAAGCTACAATTGTCAGACGCATAGGCCTGCGCTCTTGGCTCGTCAACATACATGGCACAGTAGCACGCCGACATCTCAACCAGCTGCGTAGATTTACGACGCCGTCTGAGAGCTGTCCGCCAGCGGAGAGAACACGTGCACCATTTTCCCACATAGCCTGGCACCTCTTCCCGGAAGAAGAGACTTCGCCCAGGACAGACCCAGGAGACGCAGCGAACAACAGCCAGCCTACAAGTGTTTCTCCCCCGAGCGCACAAAGCCAGCGCGCCTCCACGCGTGAGCGCCGACCCCCTGCACGATACCAGGCAACTTTCTAAGGGGGAAGGAAGTGTTGTGTCCCCATATTGCTTTTGTGTGTGTGCGCCCCCTCCTAACGACCACTCAATCCTCCTCCTAACGACACTTGCCCCTCGTCGCACGCTGTCACCCGATGCCCCCCCACGGTGCGCCCCCGCACCCTCCTCCTGTTCTGGGAAGCCACTCCCTCCCGTGGACGCTTCTCAGCTGCCTCCTTTCTTCGGGCGGCCAGTTCGGCTACTGCCTCGGTCGACGCTGGTCGCACCCTCATCGGCTCTAAATAAACGAAGTCTAAAAGTACCGTGTGCGTCTTTCGCTGCATTCAACACAGCGACCGGACACGACAGTCAGGATCAAATTTCAGCAAGCAGGCAACTAGAGACAAAAGCAGGTATATAGCTGTGCATAAGTAGTAGGTGGCCTTCAAGGCAATTAGCCGACATAAACAACAACAACAAGGCAAGATAAACATTTCAGTCAAGCTGCATGTCGAATGACTAAAATAAGACATGTTGTCTGACTGCTACAAGGTACAGGAACTATGCTTGTCTCACTCAAAACAATAAAGATTATTAAATCACAAATGAGCCTTTTTTTGCTATAACAGCAATAAATGCACACAGATCAGAGGTTAAAATATTGACACAAGCACTACCATTCAGACTCACATTTCAGCAAGCACAGGACTAGAAATAAAAAGCACGTATAAGTGTGCATAAGGAGTAGATGGGCTTTAAAGGGCCCGTGCCCACCCCAGCGCAGCAGACACTCTCTACCTCTCTTTGAGCGAGCCTCCTCTCCTTCCATTCCCTCCTCGAAATTCTTCTCTCCCGCTCCTCGTCGAGTAGGCTCGGCAAGGCAAAATCACCCCTTCCTTCTCCGGTGTAAGCCGGAGGCGTGGTGTCTGTGGAGTGCGTCACAGGGCGACGTCATGGCCCCGCCTTCAATAGAATTCTTTTCTTGGTTTTTGCATTTTCTCCGCACACTGAACGATCGAGAGGCGCGATCGGCTCGACCACCTAGACTTGTTAGCGAGCGCATCCTTTCATACATCTGTTTGTCATTCCCAGTTAACGAGCCACCTTTTCATTTTCTTTTAGGCCTCCCCACCGTTTCACGAGCGGAGGGGCGGAAGTCGGTTGTGTTCGAAACACACGGCGAAGCGCGGACCCGGCAACCGCCCGTTTGCTTTTCTCCATGCGTGTTTGTGTTCTGTGTGTTTGTGTCTTTTCTCCGCTCCAAAGCATATGTCATTCATTGGAGTCAAGGCGTACGCAAGATGCACGAAAGATAAGCGGTGTGTGTGCGGAGCGGTCAAGTGGGCGAGCGAGGGAAAGGCTCTGCTGCACTACTAATTAAAACCTTGTTTTGGGGGGCTCGCATAGAAGAAAAGAAACTGAGAAGGAGCGCGCACGCAGAGCGTCTCGTGACGTGATCACGGCGGGGGGGGGGGGGGGGGGGGGGCGAATTAACTCCCTCAGTTTTACTATTTTTTTACTTTTTATGGCTAGGGTTCAAGGCTGTCGCCGCACGCTCCCTCCGCAGTTTATTTTTTTTTTTTGTTCCTTCATGCGTGTTTGTAGGCATGAGCCAGAACAGAAGGCGCTGCGGAAAGCCTTGTGCAGACGACGCGACGCCAAGGCTACGCCCAACCTTCTCCCGTCAGTCAGAACGATGCACCAATGGAGTGCCTTTAGCGAAAGTAGCCCCCTTTGACGTCAGCGGGGTGCAGAGTAGTGGGCCGGGCCCATTTTTGAAGGAAGGAAAGAACGAACGGGCTTTGATTTGAATTTTCGCAGCTTTTCGCGGCGCGCATGGCTCTAGTATTTTGCAGAGGTTATCTTCGATGCCTCATCTATGCAGTGGGCTTGTTTTTCAAAAATGTCCGGACCCTGGGCAGTGGCCCTTTAAGGCAACTAGCACGGCCAGAAGAAAAAAATCTAAAACACGCTGCATATAGTATGATATTAACATTAACAAGTTATAAGACCGCTACAAGCCACAGGAACTATGGTCGTCTCTTACATAGACGATAAAAGTCATTAAAATCCACATATCCTCTTTTTTTGCTGGAACAGCAATGCAAACGCACTATGGGGGTGAAAAATAACTCTAGTAGTAGGAGTCAGGAACAAATTTACACAAGCATAGTGGGACTAGAGACCAAAACAGCAAGTATAGCTCGATACAAGCAAATTTCAGATGGGCAACAAAATGCCCAGCTTGGTCAGAGAAAAAAAAAATTGTTCATGCACAAAGCATCGCATTTCTAGACACTTAAGTAAACTACAACTGCTAGGTATCAATAAAGTGACACGTTTTTAAGATATTGCTTGGCTTCTCATTCTAGGCAGTCTTCTTTTCGGTTCTGCTATAGCGTCATCGAAAAGAAGAGTCGTGTATACATATAAAGCAGAAATCCTGCCACCTGGGCCAATGCTGAAATAGGCTGCCTTGCTGGAAGGAAGACAAAAAAGACCCAATACATATAGACACTTCTTTCAGTTCACCTTTTTTTAAATCACTGACTGCATTTGAAAAAAAAAAAAAAACTTGCAGCACAATATACAAATTGCAGCACCTTCACATGGTGTTGGCACCAAATGGTACTTGCGGCAAGGAATTAATCCTTGAACAAGTAAATGTACATACTTCCAGGAGTAAAACCACCACAAACAGACGGCCAAGTAAAGAGAGGTGCGTGAGGACTTAGCAGGCTACGAATACCCAAGTTAACTTAAAGATACATTTCATGATTCTACCTAACTACACAGGCTGATATGCAGAAGTTTTCACAGTATATATTGAAATAATCTACTGAATTCTGTGCTCTCTCAAAATCAATCACCTCTCAGCACAATGTCACAGGAAAAATATCAACAGTTTCGAATGAAAAATCCTCGACCCAAGATGTTAATATCAACAAAAAATGTAGCACACTAGCAACACACTCACCATTCAGTTTTGCTCAGGAGCACAGCTTTGTTCGCCAGTTTTCTTGCGCATTACCCGTTCAGTTGCATGCTGAAACAATGACATGGCTGCCTTTTCGATTTCTTTCAGCGTAGTTTGCTGTGCCCGAGTTGAGGTCTGCTGGTCGGTTAGGCAACCTATATATGAATGAGAGTATATATGTTATGTATTTTTTATAAAAAGATATATCTCACCTCTAAAAATTTTTGTACCCAAACTTTACTGCATTTCCTTAATTTTGAACCAGCAGGCAAAGGGCATGGGCTTGAGTAACAAAGGATGGCATATTTCAACACATCTTATTACCAATTCCATTGCTGGACCAAGCCTTCTGTGCAGGCAGTGTGAAAACAATCCCAAATGCACGCTATGAAAGCTGTAATTCTAGCTTGTTCCAACCTGTGGTAACATTCATGGCACTGCAGCAATGAGTCAATGAACCAGATGACAACAAAAATCCATGTGGCTAGTTGTGAAGTGCGTGAATGTGCAGATTGAAAATAAACAAGGAAAATTTGGCATTTTTTTTTCGAAGCAATATCACTGGTCTTGACGCAATCCTACCAAGACCTACAAATTCAATTATAAACACTTAATGTAGATATTGATTCTGTGATCTGATTTATATTCGAAGTCTTAAAGGGATATAGACATAGTGTTTTGGGGTGTTCATTTTTCTGCTTTTAATGAGACGTAAAAGCCCACTAATCATGGAAATGAGCTTAAATATCTAGTCCACAGTGTGAACAGTTAAACTGTTTTATATGAGTACTTTTGGTCTCTGTCAGGTAAATGCCAGTGCTGGAGTCCATTATGGCCAACGTTTTTAGATCCTTTTCAGTTTGCAAGCTCCCCCGCGCCGCGCCCGAGAAAGCGGCCCCTGTCCGCTTCCACTCACCACGCGGCGCTTCTGTCGCTGTCGGCCCGGAGGCGCCGGAGCGCTCGCGCTTGGCAGTTGCTGTGACAGCCTGTTCTCATCCGCGATAACATTGGGAGCGAACACGTCGAACTCAAATTTGCTGTACTTTTGGAGCTGTCACGTTGAAACTTCAGCCTCATGGTTAAAGAAATGTTTCGCCTGACTAGTAAGGGTGAGATAAAGAGCAGAATGATGCCAGTTCGCAAAAAACCAATCGTTTGCATTGCGATTTATCGCATCACGTTTGCAACGTTTAGCGCTGATGATATGCGTATGTTGGAGTAGAGCTATCAATATTTCTTCGGGAGAATGCACGAAACATTAATGAAAGGATAAAACTAGCGATGTTCCGCTTCTAGATCAGTCACGAAATTCCGCGCTATATTATCAACGAAGCACCGCACATGCGAGCAGCATTTTGCAGGTTCTTTAGAATTCCAATTTCAGAGAACACAAGTATAAATGCAGACACACTTAGCTGGATGCAGGGAGGGAATAACTATAGAAGAGCTTTTTATTTGCAATGATAGCACAGACAGGAGCAGCGTACTGCACTTTCATTTTTAGAATGTTAATTTCATTGAACACAGACAAGCATTAAATGCAGACACACTAAGTCGGAAGCACGGAGGGAATGGCTACTTGAAGGCGAGCTTTTTTATTTGCAATGGCAATATTTCTCTGTTCTCTAGCCGATGGTTCACATCTCTCGCCTAGAAGTTGATGCGTGTCACTATGACAAAATGCAGCACTTGGCATGTAAAAGTGGCCATATGCTCTGCACATCCAAGCCGAACAAGGTTTTGCAATTCAAGCTCGTCTAGCAGCTCCCAAAAAACGTCCCTTTCAAAAACGGGACCTTCCTTCAAAGAAATCGGGATTGCTTTGTTTACAATGTTGGTAAACTCTAGCATCTTTTTGGTGGGATGCTTTAAGCACCCTTGCTTGAAGCTTTTGTATACTGTAAGATAAGCGTCACTGCCAACAACTGGCACAGGACAGCTGATATCTTCCATGCTGATATCTGCTGGCTGCTCCAAATCAGGCGGCGGTGACCATGGCGTAGACGCGAAGGGCCACGCTGGTCGGGCAAACAGCGTGGCGAGCGCCACCGCACGGAAGGAAACGGAAAGGCGACAATCCGCGCACCGCAGCTTTCAAACTGAAAGGGATCTAAAAACGTTGATTATGGCATCATGTGATGGCATGGTTAGGACTTACCCCATGTTTTGCTAGTGACTCTGCCAACCAGTCCAAATATAGATGATT
Organism: Amblyomma mixtum; assembly: GCF_055824585.1. Classification (NCBI taxonomy): domain Eukaryota; kingdom Metazoa; phylum Arthropoda; class Arachnida; order Ixodida; family Ixodidae; genus Amblyomma; species Amblyomma mixtum. Next base: position 52,158,855 of record NC_143017.1, on the reverse strand, counting down.
GATGTCAGCATTGGCTAACAGCTCCTCTGTCAATGATTTTTGGCATGTGGAATCGGTGAATTTTTGGAATAGTAAAACCCTTTGTGCCCAGGACACAGATCGGATCCCTTATTTGAGTTTAAAATTTTATATCTGTGCTCCTTTAAGATTTGAAATAGCTTCCTCCAAATAATACTTACTACACATGATTTTGCATATATTCAGCTCACAGAGCCTGTTCTTCCCTTGGTGCCATACCAGCTGTAGCTAGGAGCCAGTTCAGATGTTAGAATACTTCGCAGAATGCGAGATGTCTTTTCTCTTGCAGTGTCTCCATCTTGCACAGTCATGTGATTTCTCTAGATCAAAACAGAATTAGGTTCGAAATCAGACCAAGAAAATAAAATCAGGATTTCTCAAGTTAACAGTGGGGAACTCTATTGCTATAGTCAGTTTTTACCATACTGAAGGCAGCTGGCATGCTGTTGTGAAGTATCTCTAGGTGGTACAATTAAACATGCATATGCCCTCCATTATAAGTCCTCCATATGACACAGGGGCAGATTTGGCCCTTGCCAACAAAAAATTCATATGTAAAAACATGCATGACCTCATTTTTTGGATGAAAAACGCCCAAACAATACATATAGTTCAAATGAAATTGCAATAGTTCTCTTCAATACTATATATATCTAGGTTACAAACCAATCAAAGAAAATCTGTGCGCATGCAACAGTTATAAACAGAATACAAAATTAAAACAACCCCGCCCCGGCTCAGTGGTTACTGCGCTCGGCTGCTGTCCCGAAAGATGAGGGTTCGATCCACGCCGCGGCGGCCGAATTTCGTTGGAGGTGAAATTCTAGAGGCCCGTGTACTGTGCGATGTCAGTGCCCGTTAAAGAACCCCAGGTGGTAGAAATTTCCGAAGCCCTTCACTACGGCGTCCCTCAGAGCCTGAGTTGCTTTGGGACGTTCAACCCGAACAAACCAATAAACCAAATCAAAATTAAAACAGGAACTTTAGGCGCACATTCAGTCGAATGTTGAAGGCACGGAACATGCGACGAGCTAGGATCTAGTTGTTCTTGCGGCTTTGCAGCAGCACACGGATCAGATTAATAAGGGTCGTATGGAACACCATCGCCAGTAGCCGACGCTATTAACTCGATATCACGACGTGCCTCTCGGCGTGCACGCCTGTAAGCAGTACTCCTCGACACCGTAGCCATTATGCTGTCACCAGTAAGCTTCTGCTCATGTTGAGCCAGCATCAGTGACACTGAACTTTAATACCACCGCTAAAATTACTTCAAAAGCTAGAAATCACGCTACACGGCTCACACACCAGGCAAGGACTACCGACTGCCACTTACTTTAACTTGCCGCATGTGCCATCCGTGTTTCCCGCCGCTGGAAAAAAATACACTCGTTACGCAACTAACATACAGTAGGAACGTCAATAATTACCTGAAATGTTGGTCCAAAAAACGGAAAACGGGCTAATACACGCCTCAATCCACCAAGCTAAGCAAATATAACTTGCATTCCATGCTTGCATTGTTTCAGTGCCATGGTGCGATGACGATGGTGGTGTCATTGAGCTAATGAGCAAAGAGGCTTTTTATGCAACATGCACCTAAGACAAAAATAAAACTGTGATCCTAAATAAAATAAAAAGTAACTGCAAAAAAGGATGTGTGTTATTAATTTTTATGATTACTGCTTTAAGAGCACGAACAGGTGGCCAGTTGTTTTTGCTGTGGTGTCACTGACGTCGTCAGTGGCTGTTATGGTCGGAAGGCGGGAATTACAGTTGGCGTCAAGGTGGTTATAGCCATGGTTATAGCGCCGTGTTGTCTGTTTTTCTGTGTCCTCGTCTCTTTGCGCTACGTTTATTAACCTTTCAAGGTGGTTATGTTGTGAGCTTGTAGGAGAAGATTGTGTAAGCACACCCTCGATAGCTATAACAAAACGAGAATTAGACTATATGAGCCAGGTTCAGATATGTCGCCCTGCCCTAATTTCGAAGTTTTAAAGTTTAGGGTTTCTGTATTCAGCTAATGGCCCTTTTGGAATTGCTTATTTTCGTCCTGCTTTTAACGTTTTTTTTTTGGCTCTTTCAAAAAATAAGTACTGGGTTATGTATTACTTGGTGACACCTTGTGCTTATAAATCGCATGGATTATTGTTTACTTGTTCCAAACAGCTGTATCAAGCGCGCTAGCCAAAGACGTCGGAAAAGGACAGTGGAGAGTGCCACTCGAGCGCTCATGAGAAGTGTATGGCCATCTGCACGATTCAGACCCTATGAACATAAACACTTCCTTATAACATCCGATCTGCGACTGTTTTCGGCATGATCACACCGCGGCTTTTATACGGACGTCATGTCCGTATAACGTTCGAGCCGCGACTGTTTCCGGGGTAATCCCAGTGCGGTCTTCATACGGATGTCCCAGGGACGTCCTGTTAGGGATGTGGGATGTGCGTACATTTTTGGGACCTCCTACGGATGTTTGGTGTTGTCTGGGTTGTTGCGAAGTAGCCATTGCAACTAGTTGCGGGCTAGTTGGTGGTTCGTACTTTTATGCCTATTGCAACCGTGCGAATGACAAGGGACTAAGAAAGAAACAAACTGGACGAACACAGATAAGTGCTCCATCCTGTCTGTTTTTTTTTTTCATCCCTTGTCGTTCACGCGGTCTGTTTTTTTTTTCATCCCTTGTCGTTCACGCAGTCACAATGTCCATATGAGAGATAGCATAAGGTGTTTTACAACGGTTGCTGTTGTGCTTGCTTCAGCGTAATTCTAGAATGACGATTCCAGTCGCAGCTTTCGGGCCACTTTAATTGCAGATGTGCACCACATGTTTGTTTTGGTAGCCTGTAATGAAGTTAGAGATTTCTTATTACACATTTAGATTGAGCTCTCAATTTTTTTTGCATCGAGGTGTGCGTTGGGTTGTACTTTGCTATATGTGTATTGACCCCATCATCATATCCCGGTGCTATGGGTTGAACGAGTTTAAGCATGCTTATCATCATTATGCAGTCATTAGAAGATGCAGTCATGCAGTCATTTGATAAGATGTGCTGTCTTATCCTAAAAGGTGTCACTGTTTTGTGTGCTGTCTTGTGTCTTATCCTAAAAGGTGTCACTGTTTTGTGTGACTTGATCATTGCAAGGAAAGCAGGCGTCATGTTCTTCACTGCTCAGTCTTTGATTACAGTTCTGACACTGGCAAGGGTTGCACAGTTTCTGCGGAAATTCCAACTCTTCTTTTGTGAACATGCTCTCCCTGCAGATGGTGTCTGTGCTGAAGACGTCGATCGACTCGCTCACCACCATTGGCATCTTGCTGCTGGTGTTCCTCATGGCCACCGTGGGCACCATCTTCCTTGCTCTGCAGGTGTGTGTCTGCACCCTGCTCTTCCCCCTTTTTTTTTCATTTCTCCTCTCTCTTCTCGGGAGAAAAGGTGGGGGAGCATGGGGGGGGGGCGGGGGGGTTGTGCCAGATCTTGCACTTAGGCAACACTTGTTGCTGCATTAAGATATTTTTTGGCACGATAGTTGGTTTCGGAAGCATCATGGAGCATATATCGTGACACGAGGCACACTGTGAAGGAAGAACAGTACGTAGCACAGTGTGTCATCTAGTGTTAATCTTTTCGTCAGTGTGTGTCTCGCATTGTGCTGTACACGTCATGATAATTGCTTCTAGGCTAGTTTATTTGAATCATGAAGAAACGTGGTGTGGGCTCTCCGGATGCAAACAAACAGGACAAGAAAAAGGTTGAATGGGAACTAAGCACAGGAAGGAACATGAATGAAAGATCCAGCTGTAGGAGTAACGCAGCTCAAAACCACTTGTTGCGGGGTGTGTTTGTTCAGATTGAAAGTAAGTGCATCAGTGCAAATCTTTTGGACAGAAACTAGAAAGGGAAAAAAAATTCAGCACACACACTCAGGACTGTGTACATGTGGGAATGCAAAAGCATTTCTGTCCTTGGGTGACCTCCCCCCACGCATGTACGCACCCACACACACACGCAGGCATAAAGAGCCTGGGAAGGCATAGAATTGAAGGTGCATATGTCATCGGTTTGAATCCCTGTCGCAAGCTAGCCTCCAACTTGACTAGCACATGTAAGCAATGTACAATGAGAAATTGTATGACACCCCCGGAACGCTATACGAGAAACGTTTACGAGTGTTGGGAAAACTGGTGCCACATTGAGGTCTGCCAGTGGGGAGTATATATAGACGAACAACATGTATAGGATTGAATGAAGTGGTGATGCTCGGCTTGCTGTGTGGGTCATAAGACCGCTTGATGATGTCACCCTATCTTTCTTGCCATTGCTGGGATTTTCTGTACCATCTGCAAGTACACAGACACACACACACTTGCCGCTGGCTTTTCTCTTTTCTCATAATGGGACTAATTTAATTAAGCTTTTGCATTAAGATCGCCTCTTTCACCTATTTTCCTTTCCTCTTGTTGCCTCTTCCAAGAACTCAGGCTAGTTGTTTCTTTCTGATTTTGCACAGTTTTGTGGAAGAACATGTAATGGAGTCTATGAGTGTGCTTTGAGGAGAGTGTGGAGAGCCTTGCCATCCACTGCCCCACTGGCCTTTTTAAGGAGGCAAGAATCTGGCCCCATAGTCATGTTCCTCACTTGCAAAACATTGAGACGTTGCAGCACAAAAGATGTATACACAAAGTTTATGTGCTTCTAATCTGCACACAACCAGGAAATTTGTTTTCTTTAATATTTCTAATAAGGTACTTATGCTTAAAAATATTTTAAGAGATACAATAGGCTTAGGTCAACAACAGGCCTCATTATCACTTTCAGTCAATGCTTTTTTTTCTATTTCTTGTGCAAGGTACTGCAATATGTATAAGAAGTGCTCTTGCTAAAGAAAACTGAAATAAACACTCATTTTATATCATAATGTCCTGCACAGGTGCTTTGTTCATGTAACAAAATCCCCAGTGGCCATAGTTGATTATTTATGCAACATGTTGTATAATATGCATGCCTATATCTCGAGGAGCGGGTGCCATGCTTGGTTCATTTTACACTGAAGCTGCAGACGGGATAAATTCCTCCTTTCATCAGTGGCGAAGGTTGCACTTGTATCGGTTGTGTGACCATTCCCTATGCTGTATTCTACCAGAGCTTTTGACAGAACTTGTCCTTTCAACTTGTAGCACCGATAGATTAATTGGTCCAATAAGCGTACTGGCCCACGAGATTTGGTATCGGGCAGTAAAACAAGGACAAAGGCAGAGGTTTTGAATAATTATTTTGCTTCATTTGGAAAATTTTCCCCGCCTTCACGGCACACGTGATCAGCACAGACAACTTTCTGTTTAGAAGCTGCGTCGCCTTGTCAACTCTCATGCCACTCCTGCTCCAAATGTGGTAGTGTCTGAAAAAAGCTGCTTGAGAAAAGACATGTTTAGAAAGAATCACTAACACTGTGCTACTGTAGTTTCATGAGAAATAATAGTCTTCAAAAAAAAAAAGGCATTCAAGTAAGAATCACACGTGTCTTGAGGATCCAGATAGGAACAGGCAAAGCATGACACTTCAGCCATGGCCTTCAGTATTTTTGCAACTCTGTGAATGTGTGTGAGCCACTTGCATGTCGAGCACTATGAAAGCATGCCCATTTAGCCAAAATGCACATGGTACTAAAGGCAATGCCCTCACTATGTCTCATTCGATGGGCACTGACGACACTGTTCCTCAGAAAAATGAGCAAGTGCACAGCCTTCAGGTGATGACTCTTGTGGTAACCGCTGGTGTTGTCAGTAAGACTACAGGCTGAAGTAACCAGACCTGCCACTCAGTGGCACACACAGCTCTTCTGGGATGTTGCTTAGAACAGAGCGGTGCCCTGCAGTAGCAGGGCACTAGAAGCCATTGCTTACATGTGCTCGAGCTTAGGTTGGGTGTAATAGCAATGCAGTCAGTAGCCTTGCAATAAAGGAGGTAGCTGAAGTGCTGGACGCATAATGATCACAGGATCATTAATAATGATTATTATGCTTCCTGTGCATAATAAGCACAGGACGCATAATGATCAGCTTTGAGCGCTGCCTTGGACGATATGAAAGTGTGCACAACTAAGCAGCCAAACACGGCTACTGATGCATGTTATCAGACATAATGCTACAGAATTACGAGAAGGCTGCAGCACAAGCTTGTGGTCTCCAGTAGTCAGCGAACAATACTAATGTTTGTCATGCCAAAATAGCATGGAGATGTGGGGCTACGGATATTAAAGATGCTTATGCCTTAAAAGTCTGCTTCCATTCCTCTGTCTTTAAAATCCGTGCCATAACAAGCACAGATATGCCTCAGACATTACTCAACAGCTAAAGGACAGCGCAATTTAGAGTAATGACAGAGAAAGCGAACTGCTAGAACTTCCGTTGTCACATAGTTGCCCCCATGTTGCATGTAAAAAATGTAAAGCCTTCAAGAAAAAGAAAATAAAGAAATATTGAATAGCTTTTTAAGTGTACTGAAATTGTGTTTTTAAACAGCAACATTACCAAAATTTCTTTCACAGTCTGCGTAAGATCATGCCTGCAGCTGACACATTCTTCATTCATGATACAAAGACAGTATTGTAGTCGGCATCAATACAACACCTGCAGCATTTGCTGTCGGAGATCAGAAACGCACACTCTGCCTCATGGCAAACTGCCACAGCAAGTAAATTTACTCTGTACACGCGTGAGCTGGTTTATCATGAAATGGCTCTGCTGCGAAGATGCCTCGCAAATATACAGCTGTTAGTTTTCAAAACAAAATGCACGACCGGTTTGGTTAGCAGCTGCCCATATCATGAAAGAACTGAGCCATGGGAGGTGCAGATTCAGTTTCTTTGAGCAACTGGTCTTCTGCCATTGTTTACACTTGTGTAATTTATCCTTCTTGCTTTGATAGTAACTGCTAGCGCTTATAGTATATGGTAATCCCCTGTGTGCATTGATGATTCTGGGGCAGCAACAATAAAGCAGCTAAAGCTGGCAAGATAATGAGGCCTATTTGAAACTCCGACGTAAGGGCGGGCAAAATTTTTGACTTCAGATGAAGAGTCACTGGATTATTAGCTGCGATGGTCTTCACTGGCTTGCTGCACTGGCAGCATTGGCACCCACTTGCATCATTGTTCAGCTTCCCTGGTGTTGGCTCAAAATAAGCTGTTACAGTTCTGCAGTGGGTGTAGTCAGGCTGATGATGATGATTTTGTCTTGCCAGAATTTGTCATACCATGTAGTCCATTCAAATCTGTGCAGATCTGTTGTGCAAAATGCAATCGCACCATTCTTACTGATGATAACTTTTTAAGTTGTCCTTTTAAGACCGAATTAGCGTGAAAACGCTACCTGTTTGCCGCATCAGGAAACACATGTTAGCACAAGTGGTGACATGGGCTAGACTTTGGAATGTTTGCTTTTGGCTTCCAGAGGCTCAAAACCTATAGGGTGAAAGGGCTGCATTTGGCCGCGTTTTCAAGCTCACATGCCATAACATGCGTCATTAGCTGCTAGCTATTATTATTGTCATAAACTTTTTATAAACAATTGTAATCTCTCCACTCGGCTCCCAGGAGTGTGGCCGAACAACGAGAATATGCATCGTCTGCTGCGCGAGAAAACAGTCCGCATACTTTGCCTGTGATAAAAACACTTATCTTCATGAATGATAAGCTTCTCACCTTCATGATACGAGGCCATGCCAATACCTATATATTTCACTTGCACCTTGATAATGTTGCCCAGTGCGGTTTTTGCTTGGAAGATCGTGGTGCACATCTGAAACAGGTACCACCAGTTTTTTTAATGCTCATCTGCTACCTACATCTTGGAGAACTGTGGTGTGAAAGAGTGCAGTTTGCATACCACATCTTTTGTCTAAGGGATGAGGTGAAGGTAGCTGTGCATCTTTTGTACTCTGATTAAAAGATGGCAATTAATTTCGCATTTGGTGCGTATGAAAACAATTAAGGAAAAAAAATCTGGTTTTTCTGTTGCGTGTTATGAAGGCACATATATATGCGTTCACACACGTCCATATGTGAATGGTTGTATTAGTCAAATATGCCCAATAAGGATATTTGTGAACAGGACCAGCGGCTACAGGTTTTTTGACTAATGCATCCAGCAGACTCTGTGTTTGGCCAACAGCTAGTGGCATATTGGGCCGATAGACATTTCTGTAAGTACAATAGGGAGTCAAATAAAACTGATTGAATTCAAATAGGACTCGTATAAAACGAGTAAGAATTTTGTATTGGACCAATACAAATCCTTATAGGACATTTTTGCTATGCACTCTTTTTGTTGAACTTTTTGGTTTTGCCATCGAAATTTCTACTCAGCCTTTGCTCAAAATCATACGCCCAGCACTAAGGTATTTTGCATTTTTAATGCATTCGCAACTCTGACTATCCAATGATGGAGCTTGCTTGCAAAAACATGGCAGATTCGAATGTCATATAGTTAGTGACTTATCCACTTTGGGTGTTCAAAGAATGCACATTATCTGTAATTGCTACTCAAGTGGTGTGAACGTGGTCTGCTTATGCTGGGCCAGTATTAAAACTGAGCCCTTGGCTCACGGGACAAAGCTGTGCCATGTCTAGGCTCTGCCAGACATAGGAATAATACTGGGTCCCTCATGTTGCTCCACCTACCAGTGACCCATAGGGTTCCTGTCATTGCTGGGAACTCTGAATGGTGCATCTTCTGGGCAGGCATTTAGCTTTTCACTCATGAAACGCTTGTGCATGATGATGACAATGTTAATTGCAGTGTGTCATCTGCCACCTCAGCGTGTCATATCGCCAGGAGCAACAACAGGCCTTCGAAGACATCCACACTCGTCTGCAAAGTACGCCCATCCTTGGCCACTTCGACGTGTCAGCCGACACTGAACTGCACACAGACGCCAGCAACATCGGCCTCGGTGCGGTCCTTGTGCAGTGGCAGGATGGTCTCGAACGCGTAATCGCATACGCAAGCCGCACCTTGTCACGCTCGGAGGCGAACTATTCCACCACTGAAAAGGAATGCCTGGCAATTGTGTGGGCAGTGACCAAATTTTGCCCGTACTTATACGGCCACCCGCCAACTCGCTTGACAGCGCATCCGGCACCAGCAAACCCACGACGCTCGCTGCTATAACCTCCGCCACAGAGCTGTTAGTTACCAGCCCGGCGAACAAGTCTGGGTTTGGAGCCCAATCCGCATGCGTGGATGCTCCGAAAAGCTTCTGCGCAGATATTTCGGCCCCTACGAGGTACTCCGCAAAGTCAGTGAGGTGAACTACGAAGTTCTTCCCCTAGGAACAGTTCGCTCCTCCAGACGGCCGACCTCTGAAGTCATCCATGTTGCCCGGATGAAGCCGTACCACGCCCGCTAGCGCTTCAGGCGTGTCTACAGCTGCCGCCGGACACATGCGGCGTCCCTTATGTTCGTGCTGCCCACTGCTGCGGCACCGAGTCGGTGCCCTTCAGAGAGGGGGAGCAATGCCACCGTACGAACCATTCAGTGGCGCCGAACCGCGGCCGAACTGTTTAAGCTGGGATTTGCCAAGCCTTGGGCACTCGAGGTACTCGAAGAACGTCGTCTTCCTCGCTCGAGCTGCCTGCTGGCTGGCACGCCCACCTCGTCGACTTAGAACCTGGTCTGTTTCTTGAGCCGTTTGTCGGTGACAATATGTGGTTTATGTGCTGCAGTTAGACACTTCTCCCTGTTGCTCCGGTATCTTGTCCAGTCCCTGTTACTCTGAACAGAGGTATTGTTCTTGAGCTCTTGTCCCGAGTCATGTTGTCTCTGGTCTTCTGCCATTTCATGCCGCTGTTTCTATCACGAGTGCATACCCTAGCTCAAGTCCAACTTTCTGTCCTGATATATCTTTTGCGCATATCTCAGATGTTGGGGCACTGCATGCTTGTAGCAACTCAGTATTTAGTGTGGATGAAGACGATGCTGGTGAGGGAGACAACAGAGTTAAAAAGGTCATTGAATATATGGTGTTCGGAGCACGATCTTTATATCAGTGTTCATCAAAAACAGTGTTGAAAGCAAAACTTCTCCTACCCCACCTATATCACTCACGTCACCCGTGTTTTGGGCAATGTTCCTGCTTACTGGAACCCACCCACTTAATTTCGTGGCTTGGGCCTTGGTTATTCCATACAATCTTTGTCTCCCTCCTGAGAATGGCTAAGGATGCAAAGTAGAAGCTTCACAATGCCAGTGTAATGTGCCACATGTTCCTGCTGTCAATTTTTAGTAAGCCGATATTGTGCTCTCTTTCTTTTCAGTTAATTGATGTGGCCATTAAATGAACGAGGTCAGTGCCGCACTGTTCTGCAGCAAATTGACTGTCAGTCATGCTGCGTGTGTGTCCAGGTGTATGGGGAGAGTATGCACCTGGTGGAGGTGACGAGCAGCCTCATCAACCACACAGTCGTCAACAGCCCCGAACTCCAGGAACTGCTGCCCGAATCCTTACGCAATGCCCAGGGAGCGTTTGACTCAATGCTGGGCGATGCCTACCTCTACGGGCGCCAGTGGATTGGCGGAGCGGTGAGACACACACATTACTCCTGATTTTTGTCAGATTGCTACTGGTTCTTAGCTCTGAGCATCTCACAGGATTTTGCCCTGCAGGCCGTCTCACAGGCCCATCTTGACATCTCACAGGAGACTGCCTGGTTGGGCATTTGCTCTCTTTTAACCAAGCTTAGCTTAGCCGCTCTTTTTTTTCGTCTTCATTTCCTCACATTCAGTGTGCATGCAGTGCACTAAAGCACCATTATATTAAGACGAAAGCCTTTAATACCTCATCAATGTTGGCAGAAGGTTGTCAGCAGAGGTGTCATGCTTTTCGGTTGATCGAAATGGTTATGATGTCAGAGTGCACGGATTCGAAGTAATGAGGTCACCCACGAATGCCTAACGCACCCTTTTGGAGCACACGACAAATAATAAAATAGTTGTCTGCTTCGACAGGAGGCATAAGGTGTGCATGGGTGACAACATTATACCTCATTACTGCGAAGAGAGCCATGGATACAACCGAGCTCATCAAAGCAGAGAGCGAGTCGTGCCGAAGAAGCATTCAAAGTCGGCAGTCAGAGTGTGTAGTTGTAATGTGTAGTCAAAGTGTGTAGTCAAATAAAGCACTAGTACAGCACAAACAGTCTCACAGTCAATGCCAAACAGTACGCCAGGAAATTTCGCCTTGGAGCACTTTAGAGAGCCAGAGTGCCCCCTGAATTTTTTTATCGCACAAGCTGCTGTTATCATATTCTTTATCCTGAATGCATTTGTAAGTTCGTCTTTCACTCTTTGCGAAGCACAAACAACATTGCTGTGCTCATGAGGCTGCAACGTTCCTCTGCTCTCACACGATGCGCAGGTGCGGCGAGCCCTGGATGATGCAGACGAGTCCCACGTGCTGGAAGTGGAGAAGCAGACGCTCGAGCTCTGGGACCGTGCCTACCACCTGTGGGTGGCACGGAATGCTACCGACGACCCTGCCCTGCCCCAGGGGCCCTCGTGGGATGCCCTCACGGATTCCCTGCGCAACCTCGACTTCTCACTCTTCAGCAGCTTCGTGCGTGACAACATCGGCACACTCATGTCGGTGGGTTCGACTGTGGCTAGCACAGCCTCGTTTTTGATGTTCACTTTCTTGTGCTCTTTCAGTGGTTTAGCTGCAGGGAAGGAATAGTATTTTAGACAAATTACTTGCACAGATAACATCAGCAGCCCAGACTACTGATAGGTAGTAAGACTGACATTCGAGCGAGTTGGTAAAGCATGTTGCAAAATTTCCAGCGCACACAGGACAGGGATGAAGAAGAGGACACTACAAGGGCTGTCCCTGTCCTGTGTGCGCTGGAAATTTTGCAACATGCTTTACCAACTCGCTCGAATGTCAGTCTTACTACAGTTCATTTCTAGTACCGCGAGCTCCTCTTTCACAGCGCTTGTGGTGTCCTCTTCTTTGTCCCTGTCCTGTGTGCGCTGGAAATTTTTCTACTGATAGGGCAGTGCACAAAAGTAACCGAAGTACAGTCAAGCCCACTTGAAACAGACACAGTTATCATGAGCACTTGCCTGGTATGAATGAGGGTGACACTATCATCAGAATACATATTAGCAACTCAGGTAAAACACACAACTGGAGCGACATCATTTGGTTAGAATAAAGCGAAGAGGTGCTGCAAACTTGCCCCTACAGTTGAGGAACCCTCACTTTCCTCAAGTACGAAGGCTGAAGAGTTTCCATGTCCCTGTAACAACTCCCCCTCTCATCTGAAAGGAATGCGGTGGCCCAAAAAACTGAGTACAAAAAAGAAAAAGAAGGCATTGAAACTGTATATAACCACTGTCCCAATGGTCTGCTAGGTCAACCAGTAAATGTGTGCTCCAGCTGGACTAAGCATCTGAAATGGAATGAGAGGTGTGGTGGGCACGAGGCAGGGGCATGGAATACTGCACACAGTTGGTGATTGAGCAAGTGGTAAATGGCGGCATCTGTCAGGCACGTACTTTCCACTTTGCAGGCGCAGTTGACGCCCTGGGAAACCATACCGCTTCTGTGTCACTTATAAAGTGTCTTTTAAAGTGCAGCTTTTTTAACACAGCACCAATTGGAAGTTGGCTTGTATCATTAAATGTTCACATCCTAATGAGAAAGGGACTACTTTTACTGAAAATGACACCTTTACTAGCTAGAAAAGCCACAGAAAATAACTAACTGGTATTGTTGACGTATGTTCTTACAAGCAAACTACAGTGACATCAAGTGCTTTTTTTTTATGCTAATCTTTGAGGCTGCAGCCATTCACTTCTAATTGCTGATCATGGAGGTGGTAATGCATTCTGTATCATCATCAACGCAACTGGTTTGAATCGTGTGGCTGGAAGAAAAAACGTTCTGTTTCAACTCAGATTTGCTATAAATACTATATTCTTCTTTCTGGCTGCATGTGAACTATGCAAATGAGAGAATTTTACAAAAACAAAATTTGAATGAGTTGCCCTCATGTTCTGTTTAATGCCTTGCGGCCACGTTTGTGTCGCAGTCTAATCTCTTGCAAGTCATGAACCACTGTGACGTGTGATGTGCAGGTGTTCGAGTCTATCTGGGCTCTGCTGAAGGGCAACATCAGCGTCGTTCTCAGCCTTGTCACAACCACCCTGTCAATCCTGTTTGGTGGGGGCACCGCAGTTCTCAACTTCGTGCTGAACTTTGTGAGTACACTATCTTATTTCTCACAGCAGTACTGTGTGAATGCTTGGATTTCAGTTTCGAATTGGGTAATTACTTGTCGAATAAGTCAGCTTCACTTCTGAGTACAGTAGACCCTCATTAACTTGGAAGTCGTAAAGACGGCGAAAAGTTTTACAGTAAACAGGGTTTTGACACGTGAAGTACCCAAGTTTTCAGTTTACTGGTCCTGCATTGTAAAAATTTGAGCCACCTATCTAGCCTTACTTTCCAATGTGAACTCCATGATGCAAACCAAGCACTCAGCTGTAAATTACTGAGAGGAGTCCCATGTAGCAGCACAGCAGCCCAACAAACATGGCCAGCAAAGAACGTGCCAGCTTTGAGTGCGCAGCCGTGTTGCTGATGTGGCGTTCGGAGTGGCCAGATTTAGTCAGCTGGGGCTCAGATGGCACTGCTCATGGGAGAGGAGGGGTCACAGTGGAGCCGCCTACTCCTCATGTGCCCCTGTATACAGAGTCCGTCCTTGCTCAGAACTAGCAGCAGAGGTGGCGTGTGTCCCGGCGGAAAGTGCCGGAAAGTGGCGCGCATTATGGCATGCCAGCCTGATCTCGCTCATTGGTTCATGGCGTAATGTGAGGGCCCTGCAAAGCTGCTGCCTGATGGCCTCTTTCTTCTTCTTCTTCTTTTTTTTTTTTTAAATTTTAACTGGCCAGATTTCAAGACATCCGAATTTCATTGCAAGAACGTTTCAAGATAAGCAATGACAAATACAGAGTACCTGTTGGGTGGCATAGGAAATGTTCAAGTTAACCAATATTTTGAGACGTGAAGTTCGAGGTAACAAGGATGTCGTGTACTAAATATTTAAATTCTCGAATATAATTTGAACTTCGAATGGTTGGCCACAGAAGTAAGGTTTGAAAGCAGCAATAGGACTGCTAGTTTGTTTTCAAACTGAAGGTCAGAGCCCAAACTGAAGTCTACTCTCATTACTCAGGTAGTTCAACTTTATGTTGATTGAAAACCGTAACTTAGGTGGCACAGATTTCCTTGAAGAAAGCATTCCTCATTATTTAAGCAGGAGCACCTTATTGACTAGGGAGCTTTTTTCTTTGCTAACCACACCTTGGAGTTTTTTGGCCAAAAAATTAATGTAACAGTAATATAGCGGTTAATTGCAAATAGAACCCACTTCCTGTTTTCTTAATATGTTTTCTTAACGGCCCCCAAAGAAATTGCACCACTTGTGCAAGAGGGTTAATCCTGACATCCCTAGACAGCGTCTGTGTTTGCGTCCTTTTCTTGCCTTATCCGTGTTTCTGCTGCGCTGTAGTCTTAAGTATGCACAACCAACTAGTGAGCCTTTACGTATTAAGCTTGTCCTCTCTTGGAATCCACCCAACCAATGCCATCAATGTATGCCCGCTGTTATGTTTGTCCAAAACGCATGTGTGCTGCCTCCTCCTGCAGGTGGTGTTCCTGACTGCACTGTTCTACCTGCTGCGTGCCAGCAAGGAGCGCTACAAGCCCTTGGACCTGTTTGCCAGCATGCTGCCGGGCTCAGCCAGCCACTTAGGCGAAGCGGTTGAGGAGGCCGTGGCCGGCGTCTTTGCTGCCTCTTTCAAGATGGCCGCTTTTTACGGCCTGTACACCTGGCTTATACACACCCTGTTTGACGTGAAGATGGTCTACATTCCCACTGGTGAGCAGGCCGACTGCCACGTTTGCTCAGCATGGGCAGCTGCGTAGTGCTTTAACATTTTTTTCAGTCGTCTGACTATAGTATTCGCGCCCCCTCCGCGGTAGCTCAGTGGTTATGGCGCTCGGCTGCTGACCCGAAAGTCGCGGGTTCGATCCCGGTCGCGGCGGCTGAATTTCGATGGAGGCGAAATTCTAGAGGCCTGTGTACTGTGCGATGTCAGTGCACGTTGAAGAACCCCAGGTGGTCGCAATTTCCAGAGCCCTTCACTACGGCGTCCCTCATAGCCTGAATCGCTTTGGGACGTTAAACCCCAATAAACCAATAAACCAAACCTATAGTATTCACCACTGTTGTTGCTACCAAATATCTTTATTTTTTGTTGTGTTTCTACTTCCCTGCCCTCACATGTGTCTCTTTGTTTTAGCTGTAAATTCTAGCTTTCAGTTTTTTATTGTTACTAGACGCTATAATAGATGGAGACACTGTTTGGCAAGCAAAATGGCTACTGTGCTATGCTTCGTAGTGTGGCAGCGGTAACAAATCGGTGTGTTATGGCAGCCGGCTTATGATAAGTTTGACAGAAATGTGCCATTATAACAGCCACTAGAAATTTTTTTTACAGAAATGTGCCATTATAGCAGCCAGTGGAATTTTTTTTAGCTTTTTGTGATAAATGCATTAATCTCATTTAATACTTTCTGGTTACCAAATAAATTTATCAATCAACTTTCTTTTCCATGTTTGGTGGGCACCTGACAGTTGTTAGAGAGCTATTATTCTGCAGATGGCTTTTCTGGAATGCAGCGGTAGGTACTCTGGGCACACTGCTTAATTATGGGGAATTTTCTGCGCATCCTCTGTGTTCATTACCAGCAGAAAGAATAAGAAACTCTGGCCCTTTTACAGCATCTGTTTTCTTGTTGTCGCTCTAATGTACCTGTGCTGTAGATTCTGGTGAGCTGTACAGGTGCACCAAAAGTAAAACGGAGCACGCGAGCGGTGGCTGAACGGGCCAAAACTGCTTGCCAGCGTGCTCTATCAGTAGGCGCACAGCAAAAAGCAAGGGTGCGTCGGCACATCCGGCTGTCCCACCTCAATGATCTGATGCTCGCCTTATTGCCACCTCAAACGAAGCTGCGGCGCTGCTACCATCACTGCTCGCCAGGGGCACTTCAGTGATTCATGCAAGCGTTTATTGTTTGCCCGCATCGTGCAGAAAAGCTGTACTTGGACAGCGTGTGCTTTCTGCTTCGTCAGGAATGCGCCCATTTTCAGTCTGCGTGACTGCCGTGGTTCGCGCTTCACTTGGTGGCGAGTTGGTTATGCTATAGAGTATGAACGCTTCTGCATCGGTTTTGCAAGTGCGGTATGAAAAAAAGAATAGCATGCATATATTGGCTTTGTCTTTATGATATAAATAGGTGCTCAATGGCATCGCAAGTGAGGTAGTTGAAGACCACTTGTTTCAGCACAAATTATCTTTCTTACATTGTAGAAATCAAAGTTTAAAAAATTTTCATACAAAATAAGGTTTTCTCTGCTTGAGTCGTCCGTGATTGGTTATATTTTGAGCATCTATTTATATCAAAAAGACAAGGCAGTCAATCATGCATGCTATTTTTTTTTCGTGCTTTCCCTGGAGCAAGCAAAATTTTGACCGCACTTGCCAAACAGATTTGTCGCGAAGTGAAGCGCGAACCATGGCGGTGACGCAGACTGAAAATGGTGCCTTTCCTGACGAAGCAGAAAGCGCACGCCGCTGAAGGTCAGCTTTTCTGCACAGTGCGGACAAATAATAAAACCTTGTATGAAGCATTGAAAACGCTTCTGGCAAGGAGTGATAGTAGCAGTGCTGCTTCGCTGGTGCCGGCGATAAGGCAAGCATCAGATCATTGAGATGGGTCAGCCAGATGTGCTGAACACCCCCTCGCTCTCTGCTGCACTTCTGCTAATAGAGTGCGCTGGCATGCGATTTTGAAGCGAGAGCTACATTGGCTGTATTCTCACCATTTCGCCGTGGCTGGTGGCCACACCGCAAGCTGAGCCGTTGCCTAGCAACCGCCGCAGCTGGCAGCGCCGCTCACTGCGCCATCTGGCATGACGTCAGAGGAGGAGCCGGTGAAACCGCGTTGCAACAACAGAGGAGGAGCCGGCGTTGCATCGTACTATACATAGAAGGGGCAGCTCGGTGGGATTCGTCGGCAGATATGGAAAGTAAGTTGGAGAGACTGAAAGAAGCCAGGCTTCGTCGTCGGAACGAAACCAAGAGGAGGCAGCGAGCCGAGGAGGCGGAGGAAGAACGAGCCGCACGCCTCGAGAAGCGTCGTAAGTACGAAGTGGCCAGGCGAATAGACTCAGATGAGGATGGTCCGTTGTCTAGTTCAGCATCTCGTGCCAGGGCTGCGGATCAACGATGGAATGAAACCAGGAGGAGGCAATGAGCTGCGGAGACAGAAGAATAACATGCTCGGCATATCAAACAGAGAATGAAGAGTGATGCAGCTCGGAGAGTGGCGTGCCTTGCTGCCGATACAATGGAGTTGGAGGACATGAACGCTCGCTGTGTGACGGACCATGTGATTCAGCTGGCTGTGCAACGCACATCCGATCCAGAAGTCGTCACATGGTACAAGGCTGGCCCACAGCGTGAAGAGGAGGCAAAGAAAGGCTAAGTGGGCGGCCGAGACGACTGAAGAACGAGAGGAACGTCACGCGAACAGATGCCGCCAAGCTGCTGAACGACAACGGTGTGTCGCTACCGAAAAGCCAGTAGATGAAACTGCTTTCGCCACGTATATCCTGGCCTAGCTGAAATAAGCCACTGCCAATTTTTTTTCCCAGTTCAGCCACCGCTCGCGTGCTCCGTTTTACTTTTGGTGCACCTGTACACATAATTATGTCAACAGGGGTAGGTGTTTTGGTGCATCAATATTTCGTAAGTACAAGTTGTAATGCAAGAGAGAACAGAGAGATGAGGACAAGGGCGTCCGCAGAATTTTTTGCAGGGGGGGGCCCCATTGGTTGTTGGCGCCGGAGGGGGGGGGGGGGGGGGGGGGGCATGTTCGTAGCAAAAAGGCACTATTTGCGGTATGAATTTATTTATTTATATATAAATAAAAAATAAGTGAAATACACACATGAAATAAAAATTACAAACAGCAAATTAAAGTGTGGCTAGGAGAGATACATTGCAGTTTATCAACGAAGAAACAATTAAAATTAATAAAAAATCCAAAAATATACTGTCACTTCGTGGAGAAGAGTGCTCAGTATTGCTGCATACGGGTTCTCGACTCACCCGGATTGATGACCAGCACACAGCACAATATGGTCACAAACACGCAACTACAGTCACTCAGTCAGTCTTCCTTGAACAGCAACTATAGACTCTTCTGATTTTTCTGGGCGAATTGCGTGATTACACGGGTGATAAATTCATTTCTGTGCTTCATTACACGCTCTCGGTGCACACTCATCACACACATTGATTGGAAAAACGGTTGAACGCGTACGTTGAAAACAAAAGATGTCTATACATACAACGAAAACTTATTTACAAGATAAATGCACGCTCGCAGCTTCATACACCTCGCTCCATCTTGCTCGCGCATCCGCACAGTCGAGCAACCGCACGCACACTGCTCGCCGCTCGTTGCTTTCTCGTCCACTGTCTTGGTTGTTCTCAGCTTCGTTGACAAACGGCCACTAAAAACACCGAAGCACAAATACAGAGGCGCGCACACGTGCAAGGGCTTACTTCCGTGCGACTTCCAAGGGGAAGGGACACTCGCCACTCCGGTAGGAAAGTTTGTTTTGTGTGTTTTTATGGTGTTCAGAGCCCCAAAACGACTCAGGCTATGAGGAACGGAGTAGTACAGAGTTCCGGATAATGTCGACCACCTGGGTTTCTTTACCGGGCACTGACCTCGCACAGTACACGGGCGCTGTTGTCATTTGAGGCCCAGCCAGAGGTGACACGCGAGCCAGGCAGGCGCCATCGGGCTGCGTTGACCAAAGGCGCTGGTTTTCGGAGAAGACGCAAGGGACGCTGGTGTGGGGGCGCCTCTGGAGACTGCGTCGCCGTGAACAAAAGATGCTAATCCCCTTTGCCGAAGATTCTGATAGCGGCGCTTCTACCGCACTGCGCTCTCCCGTGGATCGGAGGCACAGCGAGCGGCGGCGGCTACATGGGCAAGGAGGAACTTGGCGTCTCTGAGTCGCGAACTGTTTTCCCAGGCCCAAAGGTCGTTTGCTGCTGAGTGACGATCCTGATCGATGGGGACGCGAGCGCTGACCGCTCACACCGGTGACCTCTTCAGTTCAGTGGAAGGGACAAATCAGCCGTGTCGCCCCTCGGCTTTGTCTGCTGCCCAGGGCGCACGCGGGTAATGAGTTAGCGGCGCCGCCGCCCCGCCGTCGTCGCCACTGAGTCTCGTCGGTCAGTCCACGGGCAGTCCGGGAGAAGCACCGCGCTCAGCCTTCCCGGCGAAGGGATTAGACGTCTTTGTGTACGCCGACGCCGTCGCCAGTAGCTGCCCCACGCAGTGTCTCTTTTGTCTCCCCCGGACAGCAGCGCTTTCCGTCGCAGTAGCCTGATGACGCCGGTCTGGCTCGCCTGTTTCCGCTGCCAGTCCCCAGGAACGCAGTCCGGCACCAGAGCCGCATTCAGCATCGCCGGCGAAGGGGATTAGAGCCTTTGTCCCCGCAAACGCCGAGCCAGAAGCCGCCTCCAGGCCAGCTTTTCCTTGCGTCTTCTCCGAGAAACAGCAGCGCTTTTGGCCGCATACCTGATGACGCCTGACTGTCTCGCCGTTCTCCGCTGGCTGGGCCTCCGATCATTACAGCACACGCAAGGAACGCCGCGCGACTTCCGAGGGGAAGGGACACTCGCCACTCCGGTCGGAAAATTTGTTTTGTGTGTTTTTATGAGGTTCAGAGCCCCAAAACGACTCAGGCTATGAGGGACGGACGGTCTCTTTACCATGCACTGACATCGCACAGTACATGGGCGCTGTTGGGATTTGAGGCCCAGCCAGAGGTGACAGGCGAGCCAGGCAGGCGCCATCGGGCTGCCTTGACCAAAGGCGCTGGTTTCCGGAGAAGACGCAAGGAACGCTGGTGTGGGGGCGCCTCTGGAGACTGCGTCGCCGTGAACAAAAGCAGCTAATCCCCTTTGCCGAAGGTTCTGAAAGCGGCGCTTCTACCGCACTGAGCTCTCCCGTGGATCGGAGGAGACAGCGAGCGGCGGCGGCGCCAACTCGTCGCCCGCTTGCCCCTGAGCAGCCCGACAAAGCGGGGGTGGACACGGCTGATTTGTCCTTCCCCCCTCAAGAATTCATCGGTGGCCGGCGTACGAACGTACGCCGGCACAGGGCGCGAGCGACCTGTGCCCTGTGCACTGTCTGCCTCCGTGTCACTATCTCTCTAGAGATCAAAGAAACAGCCACCCATCTCGAAACACATGCTCGCCGGTGCCGCTGCATGTCTGCAACAGGTCGTCCTTCAGCAGAGCTGGCGGTGGCGTGGTTTGAAAACGGCGGAATGACGCGCGCCCGGACGCGGCATTTCGCAGATGTGACCAAGCGTCGAAGCGGGGCTGCTTTTACCCTTTTGGCTGAGCGCACCACCGCCCCTGGCGTGCGGCCATCACTCACGGTTCGAGTGAGTGATTTTCCAGGGGGGTGCAGCCGCCCCCCCTTGCCCCCCCCTCCGGACGCCCATGGATGAGGAAGGTGCACACAACAGAGGTGCTGTGTTCGGTCTTTACTGTAGTGGTGGCTTAGTGGCTTGAGCATTTGCCTGTTATGTGGAATGTTCGATTATCCATCAGTTTTCCACATTGTACAAGCGTTTCCCTGGTCTGGTGCTTGGCTTTGCTATAGTGAAATGCATGGGTAAAATGGGTCCTAGTGCAGACCAAAACACAGTAGCCATGGCACTCTGGTCAAGCCATCCTTGCTCCATTAAAATAATACAGCCGAATCTTGCTGAGATGTCTCTCACAAGATCCCGAAAAATATTTGTTCCACCCAAAGTTCGTATAAAACACAGAAAACAAAATCCGCATGCTGAAGCACGGGATATGTATTCATGTAAATCTTTTACGGCTGAAGGGATTTATTTATGGTCATGCGGCCACTGCTGTGTGCCCGTGCGTGTGTACTGCGTGACTGGCGATCATGGCGTTAGCTGTGTTCTGCCACCTGCCACCGTTCGGTGCTCGCTCATGGTGGGTACTGCATGCTGCGCGGCTGGCGATCGTGGCGTTGGGTGATCTGAGGCCAGAGCAGCTCATAGTTTTGGTCATGGCTCCTGCATTTGTGTCATCCTTAGGGGCCTGGCTGAGTGGTTGGAACATGCAAAATTTTGCACATCTGAACATTCATAATGCACTTCGGCAAGGGAATTTACCAGCTCGTATTGGTTGTAATCATGGCACAGAGATTGTACTTTAATAATAATAATAATAATAATATAATAATAATAATAATAATAATAATAATAATAATAATATAATAACAATAATAATAATAATAATAATATAATAATAATAAGTCTTCATATTTCGTCGGGCAATACAGTACATTTCCGGGCATGCCAAAGACATCGGTGGCTTGTTGGGCAAAACTCGGCAGCAGGCGGCAATCTCTTATTTACCTATACAGAAAAATCATTTCAAATTGAAAATGTAAAAGGAAAAGAAAAATGCATCAAGGAGACACAATAAAGCCATTAGAGAACAGGAAACGAGCAAATGGTTCGCTTGTGGTTGCTGAATAAAACCGGAAAAAAAAAAGAGAAGGTAATGAAAGCGTTGTACCCTATGAACACAAGAAGAAAACATCTGGAATGTTTCCCCCTTTTTCGCCACCTTTTGTTCACATCAATATCCTGAGACAGTGTAGTTTAAGAGGGCTTTCTTTACGGCCTTCTTATTCTTCGAAACTCTTATCTCATTAGGCAGACTATTCATATTAATAATATTGTGGGGACATAAAAGCAGCGCTGGCTTTCTCCGTATTTAGTTCTGGTAATGGGTACTTCATAGAGAGAGCGTGCAACTCTGAATTTGTGTGTCTTTTTTTGTCCGTCGTCTCACGTAGCCTCGTAGCAAT
Organism: Amblyomma mixtum; assembly: GCF_055824585.1. Taxonomy (NCBI): domain Eukaryota; kingdom Metazoa; phylum Arthropoda; class Arachnida; order Ixodida; family Ixodidae; genus Amblyomma; species Amblyomma mixtum. Next base: position 52,136,776 of record NC_143017.1, on the reverse strand, counting down.
TAATCTATCCCAACTAGCCCAAGTAGCCGTTCCATCACAATTCGTCACTCCACGTATGTCTGACAGTGGCCTCTTGAAGATGGTTTCGTTTATGGGGTTTAACGTCCCGAAGCGACTAAGGCTGTGAGAGACGCCGCAGTGGAGGGCTCCGGAAACTTTGACCACCTGGGGTTCTTTAACGTGTTAAACGTTAACCTGTTAACCTGCCTTTTCCAAAATTCCGTACAGTTAAAAAAACAGCAAATACCATAAAAATTCTGCACAGTTAAAAAAACAGCAAATACCATATTGCAACACTGAGCAGCTTAATGAGTGAAGTATTACCCTTCTAACCGAGACAGGCATGTATAATTTGACATTGTATAAACGGCATGACACGCTTTCAAGTTGTTTACAAATGTAAGATAGGTGAGAGTGCCAACTTAAGTCACAGTCTAGATAAATACCCATATACTTTACCACTTCATCATAGGGAACCGGTGAACATTGACAGGAACAGCAGTTAGAGGAACGTAGCCTTAGAGGAGCATCTAAGTTGAGAATCTTCATGGGGCTTCTAAAACGTACTAGTTGGGTCTTTGTGTTATTTATACTGATTAGGTTTGAATCATACCAGTCTAATACGGCAGTGGCATCTTTTTGGAGCAGCTCAACACAGGCGTAATAGTCTATATGGCGAGAAATAAGAAGTGTGCCGTCTGCATATGGATAGAGGTTACGTGAAGTAATGCTTTGTTTCAAGTCACTGACAAAAATATTGAATAACAAAGGTGATAGGATAGATCCCTGCGGAACACCACACTTTAGTTCTACGGGGGAGCTCTTCTTCTTTCCGATACAAACAAGTTGAGAACGATGACACAAGTAGCTCTTCAAAAATTCATGGAAATGGCCATGGAAACCATAAGTATGCATTTTATGAAGCAGTATTTGACGGTCTATTGAATCAGATGCTTTGGACGCATCTACTAACAGACCACAGGCATCCTGATTAAGTTCAAGAGTAGAGTGCAATAGGTCCGAGATGTCTTCCAGCCGGCTCAGTGTGCCCTTTCCCGCCACAAATCCACACTGATTGTCTGAAATCGTTTCATGTATATCCAGGAAACTGTGCATAACTCTGGACACATTTTTTTCTAAATTTGCACGAAACAAGGCAACACAGATATCGGACGGTAGTTTCACTCTTGCATGTTTCATAGAGTCGGGGACTTTGCCCTGCCCGTCACAGTAGTAGTGTTTAACATACAAAGAAGCACATCTTTCAGGACCTCGAAATTTCTAACAATATCCTCCATACAAATGCCGTCGATGCCGGCGGACTTTCTTTTTTTGAATGCCTGCAAAATTTCCCGCATATCAGCTTCGCTCATTTCAGGCGGAAAAGCACACTCAGAGACAGTGACATTATGCATGCGCGCCGATGAAGAAACACTCGAGGATTCAGGGCTGTGCACTGATGAAAAATGCAGGTTAAATCGATCTGCAAGTTTCTTGCTTACAGGGCCAAAATTTCGCTCAGTAATGGGTCACGAGGCTTGTAACCGCGCAATTCATTTACCAGCTGCCACGTTTTAGCTGAGTCATTTCTGGAATCATAGAACTGCTTCTGGTACTGGTTTCTTCTTGCTAATCGAGAAAGTGCCGTGGCTCTATTTAATAGTATAATAATAACAAGTTTTCTGCAATTAATCAGTCCTAGGTTAGCACTTGTATGTTGTGTACTCTCTCTGTCTTTGCTGTCTCCCTCGCGTTACGACTTGCGGCAGGTATATATGTAGTGCAAACTGGGTCTCACAGTGTGCCCTGAGGATGGCAGAGGCTCACTGCGTGGTGTTTCTTTCCTCCCTCTGCAGCACTGGCGGCCCTGTTTGGGGCGGTGCCCTTCATTGGTGCCTACTGGGCCTGCCTGCCGGCTGTGCTGGAGCTGTGGCTAGTGCAGGCGCAGCGCCTCAAGGCTCTCCTCATGCTCATCTGCCAGCTGGCACCCGCCTACTTTGTCGACTGCGCCATCTACGCCGAGATCAAGGGGCAAGTTCCTCCTCCTCCTCCTCTCTCAACTTGTCTTGTCCTCCTCCTCCTTTGGGTGCATTCTCTCCCCAGAACTGAAGGAACACGTGTTTGTGAGGAGATTTTAGTTAGGTGATGAGGTGATAGAAGCAGCTGGTGTGTGGTTTGCGCAGGTTGGACGAGCTGCCTTCTATTGAGGGCCTATGTGGGAAGTGCATTTGACTTTAAGACGGCTGTATCGAAAAGTGGCATAGCACATTGCCAGTTTCTGGTCCAGAAATGGGTCAGAATTAGAGATAGAAATCAGCCTTCGAGGTGCAGCATTTGTCATGAAAGAAAGAGTCTGTGTAGATTACTATGCTTAGCAGTGATCATTGGAATACTATGTTGATTGGGGCCCTGCAAGGACAACGATAAGTTTTGTAGTGATAGAGATGATGAATGTAGGTTTTTAAGATTTGGGCCTAAAAAAGTGTCCTATTATATCGTTTGTACAAGCCTTAGTGACGCAGTTATTTCTGACTTTTGTTGAAATGCTATGAGCAAAGAAAACTTAGATTGAATCTGGATGGTGATATATAATGAACTGTAGAAGCACAGAACATGGTGCCAAGAAGGGTGGCTGATACAAGCAACAAGTATTTTTGTATGTTGATGTCATCTGCAGTCTCTTTCTATAGTTCTTGTTTGCCATGTTTATCCATTAGCAAAAGGTCTCTGAGTGCTTCACTTTGTTGTGTAGCTCATTGCAGCATAGTTCACTATTATGTACCTTCTAAATGGCGCTTCCGAAGTGCTTCAAGTACATTATTTTTCTTTTCTTTTGCAATGCCACACTATTTGGCAGCACGGACAGCAACTCTGGCCTTGATCTTGCAGCTTATTCTTCTTGCTTCCCTAGTGTTTCTCCTGTGGCAGGCGATCAGCCTAGCTTATCCCATATCTTAAATGCAGAAAGTGGCAGCCTGTTTTTTTGTTTGTGTTTTTTTACCCATTTGTTTATACCTTTTCTTCTCTCTGCTAACATGTTATTCTTTTCCTGCTTCTGGGAACCTTGGAGACTGAGGTCCTGTACACTGTTGCTTCTTTGAAAATGCTATTCAGCTAGCGTAAATTCTTCATCGCTTCTTTTATCTGCTGCCGTCTGTGTCAAGCTCTGTAATGGGCCCTAAGCAGCCTGAAATACTTAGCTTTCATTGCAGCAGTGGCCTAGTCATTTCAGCATCTGCCTTGTATGCAGGAGGCGCGGGGTTCGATCCCCACTGACGTTGTGTGCCCACTTGCGAAACAATGGACGCAAGTTTTTCCTTGGCCCGATGCTTGGCTTATCTAGGATGAAGTGTTTGGAAAACGGGTCTCTTACTCCACCTTGAGTTTACCAACGTACCTTGCGCCATGGCGCGCTTTGACCAAAGCTGCCCTTGCACCATTAAAAGCTAAATAATCGACAGCAACAGCTTAGCTTTATGTCCTCATGGGGGAAGCGGAAGTAGCGACAGGAGCGCCACCTTGAAGGTTACATGGAACTCCGCGGAACTGGTGAGAGCCTCTTTGGGATCCGGCCAGTGTCACGAGTGGTGGGAGCCGCACGCTCTCGTCGTCTTCCGCGGCAGGCACACAAAACATCCATTGTGCCTTGCTGCTGGACTTCTGGTTACAGGCAGCAAAATGAGCACAGCCCATTCAACTCTGTCTGGCATAGAGGCCATTATAAAGTTGTGATAACAGGTCGAGCTCGTGAGCTTGTGATGAGCTACTACTGCTGAACTGCTGTGCTCATTGCATTGCATGTGTTTGCAGGCATTTGTGTCCATTCATTATTGTGTGGAACAGCATAGCGGGGGGAATTAAGTGCACTTGGTGTTGTATGCAACAGCTGGCACTGTTAGGTGAAGGCCATCAAAACTTTACTCAAGTTTTCAGTGTTGAAGCTGCACTTAATTTGTTAATTAGGCAGTTGTCACATGGCACATCATATTCTGTGCAATTTAAGTTTTTGCTGTGCAGTTGCCTTGCCTCTTCGATGTACTTTGATGTGCCACCAGTAGTGTTGTTGTTTCTTGGTGCAGGGGCGGCCACCCATTCCTGACGGGACTGGCAATAGCGGGTGGCGTCTTCTGCCTGGGCTTCCAGGGGGCGCTGTTTGGGCCCATGCTCCTCTGTGTTCTCATTGTAGCAATGAATGTGTACCGCTCTGTGATGCAGTCCATGCCTGCCAGCACGGCGGGCCGCCGCTTCAGCTTCAAGAGGTGAGGGTCTGAAGCGGGAATTGCCCTCACTGTCCTTTGTGAATTCCTGCATTTGGAATTTCGGCCTCCTTTGAAGAGCTTGAGCACTTGTGCTCTCTTGTCAGGCTGAAAGATGCGAATTTTGCCGCTATTTTTCTTTATCAAGAACGGGCAGTGTTGATTTGATGATGACCAATAACATCAAGCAGGCCTGTAGCGTTATCATTTTTAGGATGAAAACTTGGGGGGGCTGTGCTACGCTCAGTGTTATGCTCAACATGGTACGACTAAATGTATGTGACTAATAATGGATGTGTTAATGCACTGGCTAGCTGCCTTTTCAACTGCACATTGCACAGCCGCCTTTTATTGCAACCTGTGTTCAGTGCGAACAAAGCTTGGCTGCAATGGTATTAATTTTTGTTTATTGTCTATGTCCAAAAATCATTGAATGAAAGAGCTGCATGGTGTTTTCCTATAACAAGGATTGCTGCACCAGTTAAATCTGAAACAAAAGATTGAAAAACGATGTTAGTGCCAGACCGAGGTAACTCAGTTCGCGTCATTGATGCAGGCACATGGGACAGTGAGTGCAGTCGTGTTCATTATGACTTGCAGCACAGGTTTTAGTTTGAGCCGGTTATCGAAGATTCCAGTGCCTATACCTTGTCTCACATTTCAGCCAGCTGTAAATTTTTATATGCAGACAGCTTTTTGGATTGGGCTTGTTTCTAGCTGATGGCAGCTCTAGCTTCAGCAGCATTCAGTTTTAGCAAAGCATTTTAACGAACCTCTAGGGCAAGTTGGTACTGTCAGTAACAAATGAAATGTGGCCAAGATAACTGAAACACGAACAGCGGAATGAGAAAAACTGGTCCGAGGGAAGCTCAATACTAGCACAAGTCAGTTGCATTTGGAAGGTGTGAAGACGGTCCTTTAGAAGTGTTAACCAAACGCGTTTTCATTTTCTCTCCAAGAGCCAATATGATTCGAGTTTTTGTGCTGGCATTTCAGTTCTCGTGTTTACGTTTCATTTCTTGCTGATAGTACATGAATGAGATGCAGAAGAGTGCAGTAAACAGGGACTGAGGAAATGACCAGATGTCATTGATTAGCAACTGTCTAGCCCCACATGCCCGAGAGACATGGCGTCTTTACTCGCATGATGAACCCATTTCCAATTTTATAGTTGAACATTTACATTTTTTTTTAATTGTTAGCTTTCCTTAGCGTGTTCCTCAGTTTTGCGCCGTCCGCAGTGCGGACGTGGCAGCACTACAAGATGCTGCACGCCGATAACATCACGGTGTGTTCGTCTTTTGACAAGAACTTTGGTGGGGGTGGCGAACTTGGCGGAATGCCAAGATGCTGTGGGCCCTTAACAGGACTGCTGAGGGTAGTGGCTTTGAGATTGGGATCGAAAATGCCTGATTCCTCTCACACCACAGTTAACGCTTAAACATTCGGATTACACACATAACCGTCCTGCGAATACCTGACTTCTAGGGCCTGCTTCGTTGATTTTCACAAATCGGCGCGCCATGATACAGCAAACATCTTTCGAAGCGAACGATGCTTCTTTCGAAGCAAACGATGTGACACAAACACGGTTGAGTGGCATGCCTTGCTGTTGGCATAACCGAATGCGGAGTGCCGCAGAGGATGAAAGACAGCAATAGTGAAGAGCGCACGAGGAGGATACTAGAGGAGGAGGGTATGGCAGTAGCGTGAAGGCAGGTTGTGTGGTGGCGACCCGTGGCACCAGAGTAGTGCCGCCGCCGCTTGATCGAGTCCGGTGTCGTCATCTGCTTGCCGATGACATCATCGGTAAGGTGTTCGTTGCTCGCCAAAGATGGCGCCAGAGTAGTGCGCTGGCTGTTTGCTTGAGGCGAGGCTCATCGGCAGTGGAACGCTGTGTGTGCTGCCCAAGTCGAAACCCAGAGCCACCTCTGTTCTGCACTGCATGTTCCGTATGCGGTCGCCTACAGTTTGGGTACTGCAGCAGCCGCACTAAAAAATAGCATTACCAGTCGTCGGCTAATTTTTGTTGGTGGTGGACAGACTTATGGTACGAAATTTTTACTCGCAAAAAAATCTCGACTTTTTTTTCTCTGTGTAATGAACCCTCCCTCCGGATTTATGTCAACTTTTCTGGGGAAAAGTGGGTTCATTATGCGAGTAAATACGGTACATACTTTACGTCTGTAGAATCATGCTGATGTGGAAGCAGTCTGTCTTCCTTGGCTGGTGGTGGTAGGGAGTCTGCTCTCTTCTGGAATGAGATCATTTCTAGTAGGTGCCTAGTCCCGTGTGACACGTTGCTATGAACTGCAGTGCCCCCTTTTGGCCAGTGTTGGCAAATGTTGCAGGTCATATTGAAGGTGACTCTCTGCGTATGTAATCAGAATGCCTATAGGCCACAAGACAAGTGTTTTGCTGATGACGCTCTTGTTAAGCATACTGTAAACGAAAAAAATAACCATATTCTGCGCATTGTAGGTTACATCTAATTCGACGAAACCAGATGGTCAGGCTCATTACACCGTAAGCTCACAGCCGGAAAAGTGGACATTGGGTGCAGTGGCTGCGTGCCACATTTATCTCTGCAGTGCAACGGACCTAGACTGTGTGCTTGGTGGTGGCTGGTAAATTTGGTGCCCCGGAATGGTGCGCAATTTTTTCGAGGCCGACTTTCAAAGGCTTCCCACATTCGATTGATATCTTGTGATCACCGAACTGTTTTAACAAATTCTTGTGCACATACCGCTGGCTCAGCATGCACGCCACTAATGCATTTTAATAGGCAAGCACACAGTGTGTATAGTGATAAGAGAAACGTCCGTGATCAGAATCTGCCGATGCCATGACGCTAGTAGCACTTCACCCTAAGTTAAATGAATGCTGTCAGTGCTGATCAAGCTAAACATTAAGAGGACAAACTTTGCTAAGCTTATAGCAGTAAACATTCTTGATCCCATCATGGAGACAGCTAGCTCCTATTAAGTGTTTATCCAGATAAATGGAAAGGGTCTTAATGAGTTTGATTTGTAGTCTTCAGAGCACCTTGTTATCTGCTATAGCAGGATACAGCTTAAAATAAACAGCAGTTGGTAACACTGGGCCACGGTCCACGGCATACTGCGTTACTCCGTTAGCCAATCACAACAGTAAACGAAATCGGATTTTTAACATTTGACTATATAAAAGATGGTAAGCATCAAAATTCTAGAGCTTATAAATTTTTTTCCTATGCTTAGCTTCTTGTTTAAGTTACGAGAGGAGTTTTAACAACTGACTACTTTTTGGTCGTGGAGGAATTCTGTGTGGTGGTCCTGGATGTGGGCGGAGTTTCACTGCAGTCTTCAACTTGTATCCAACTATAGACGATAAAATGTGGATGCAGAGATCATCCCTCCAAGCGTACTTTTCTATTCAAGCTGTAATGCAGTAACGAGAGAATTCGTATCTTTTTTTCAAAGCCTGCTATTGCTATTGGTGTGCAGATGTGGTTTGGTGCTGGCTGGGTGCATTTTTTTTTAATCTCTCTCCCTTTTACCACGTACAATTGGAACCATTGCAGCGAAGGCAGCTTTGATTGCTTATCACTGCCCACCAGCTGTGAAACTTGCTGCATGCAGTCACTTTTCATTTTGCTTCTTGCCGTTTTGGTTGTGGTGCCAATGGGTGTCGCTTCTGTTTAGGATGTTCACAATAGACTAGCGTGGCATGGCGCACACCAACCCTGTGGACTCAAGGTGAGAGGCTTGTTTGCTTTTGGGGGACCTGGTTCCTTTGTTTGCATCTGTTTTGTTTCCTTACATTACAAAAGCTGTGCCCCCTTCCATTTTTTTTCTTTGCCTCTGCTGACTGTCCACGTGTCTAACAGCATGATATGCTTGTGCGGATGGTACGGGATGCAGCTATACCTTTACAAGGTTTTGCAACATTCCGCTATTAGTTTCACCCAGTGTAAGAAGTTCATGGGGCATGCGGGACAAGTCGAATAAGGGGACTTTCACCCCAGCCTTTGCACGCAACCTGAAATCAAAATATGCAGCCTGATTCCCTCCATGGAGGCTCAGTGGTTCGGGTGCTTGGCTGCTGGGTCGGAGTTCCCGGGCTCGAACCCGGCAGCGGCAGCTGCAATTTGATTCAGGTGAAATGCAAAGGCACCTATGTGCTGTGTGATGTCAGAGCAGGTCAAAGATCCCCAGGTGGTCGAAAATTATTCCCCAGCCCTCCATTACTCCCTTCCCTTATGGCGTGTCCACCTAGATGTGACACAATTACTGGGCCATTTCCTTTCCTCAAAAACCAATTTTCAACTTTCAGCCTGCACTTTAATGTGTGAACACGACTGCCCCTCATTTGCGGGTTGTGCGCCATGGTTACACAGTTCTAGTAGCTGCCTTTCTCAGCGAATTGTGTGCCCTGCAAACTTTCGATGCTGGGTGTACAGCATTGCCGCTTTGATACTTGGGTTATAATGTGATGGGACAAAGCATGCTGTTCCTGCATGATCTTGGGGAATATTAGTCTTAATCCATGTATTGGAACTGCTCGTGCAGATGGAGCTAGCCATAAAGGTCGATATAGCATAGCAATTCTGCAACTCGTTCCATTCCACTTAAGTGTGTCCCACCCTTGGCTGAAGTGACGCATTTTGTGTTCGCTGTTATTGGCTAAAGCTCACTTAGTTTCAACCAGTGAAAAATCCAAGGCAGGAAATACAAAAAACGGAATCATACTAAACTGGCCCAACTATCTGCTATTGAATGGAAGCAAACAGCTGCACGTAGAAACTGTACCGAATAAAGGCCCGTTCACACTTGCCCAAAAATCCGGCAAGCGAAGCGGATTCGGCCGCTTTTGACGCCGAGCGACGCGGAAAGCGGCGCGGCGAGGGCGATCGGGCTGGACCCATTTCCGCCGCGCAGCGACAAACATGGCGGCGCCATTGAAGCCGGTCCCCCTGCTTCGGATCGAATTCTCGTTGTTGCTGCCTTTTTCAGTGCGTTCACTGGCCAGAAATGCGGCACAGGTCTTTCGCTTCGTCTCACCTCACCTCTAAGAAAACGTATAAGGGATAAATTTGCTTTCTTTTTTTATTCAGAGTGACAAGTCCGCCGCTTCTAGGCTTAACAGCAGAGTCGGTTTGTTGACAGTAATGGTTCCCGCGCTGACAGCCAGATGGCGCCACTACACGCTAAGTTTATTTTTGCGTCTGTGCTAGCATACGCTGAACTAAAAGTGAAAATGTGCCTGCGTTTAATGTACGTAAGCATGCATACGCTTATGGTACGTAGACAGCGTAAATTTATGCTCTTTTCTCACTATATCTGTGTATGCCGCTAGCAGCGACGCGGTGCGGAAAAGCGAGAAACAGCAGCGGCGCGGCGGATCTGCCTCGCCCGCGCGTGAACAAGTGAGAACAGGTCCTTGTTTTTGCGGCGAGCGAATCCGCTTCGCTCGCCGAATTTTTGGGCAAGTGTGAATGAACGGGTCTTAAGAGTAAAGAGCAGTAATAGATATTGCCAAATGGAAGGAAATTTGGTTGAGTGGAAAAAAGACACCGAAACTGAAATTCTGACTATGCCATTCAATTTGCTAAATGAGCAGCATTTGGTATGCTGTGTAGTGTTTATGTGCACTGAATTACAGCGAACTGAGCATGATTTTGAAGAATGCACTTGTAAAGTTGTTGCTTTTTGAACCAGCATGTTTGCCTTGCATATCTTTTTAATTGTGTTTAGCATAATTTTTTTGCATTTACTTTATTTCTAATCACATCGTAGGCTTGTTTATTGTTGCATGAACAAAAATCTAAGATCTGAAGCGCCTCTATCTTGTTTCATGTCTTAACTGTGCACACATCACAGTACTTCAGAAAGTACGGCATAAGAATGGAGCATACTGCTTAGGACCAGAGTGCTAAAAGCCAATAAATTTTTCTTTGGCTCTATGATACAACTTGTCAGACGCGTTAAGGGCACTAGTGTGTGCCATCTGCGTTTATTATATGAAATTTCATCTTCAGCCTAGCTTCTCCCATCGATCTCGAATTAACCCTACCTTGCGCTCACTCCAACCATCATATCCCTGTTGCTAAGAGGATAAGAATGGGGTAAAGTTTATTTGGCAGGTACTCTGGGATCGTGAATGGCAGCTCGCCAGAATACCTTGGGAAGAAAGCATATAACAGCCGTATCATGTCACTACTCCCTACAGGGCACTAACAAAAAGGCTTTTAAATTATATTGAGAACTCAGTGAGCCATTGAAAGGAAAATGCAAGAGGTGTAATGTCAAGACGGGAAGAGAGCAGATTGGAGTTGTTAACAAACGCGAGTTAATGATATCCTGCTCTCTGAAGGCAGAACACGAATAGGGTGAATAACCCAGAAGGACAACATTGCAAATGGTCCCTTTAGAGCAACAGATTGTAAGAGAAGGTAATCTTGATGATGTGCAAGTGAACAAGAGTTGAGCAAGACAGATGGTTGAACTGAATGCTATAACAACGCAACATCCCTGAAGAGACTTGCACGTGAGTGAGCACTAAACTTTATTTGGTCATGGAGGCATCGTCTCCCATAGCACCATATGCTTGGGCAAAGGACGGCCTAACGTGTCTATGCCTGCTTCCTTGCATGTTCAGTCTCTCAAATATGTTGTGGCTGCACTTGTTTCATTTGAAGAATGGTTCGCTCGCAACTGCCAAGGAAACATTTCATGTGGAATGAGCGCAGAGGCGAGTCCACAGTGATGACATGGTTGCGCGCTCCGTTTCAGGTACAACAGCAGATGAAGTACTTGAGGCGTGCCTGGCGACGTCCTGCCTTCCCCTCTCCTGCTGCTAGTCATTTTGTGCCTTGCTCAGCCGATTTCAACCTGCCAATGCATGCCTTCTGTCCACTGCGCACAAGGGCACCACCTATTATTACAAGCCCGACGTTGTGGCTCGCGCAAGCACCTTTTTTATTTTAATCTGTGCGTTATTTCTTTGCCGCGTACTTACAATTGATGCAGCTCAGCAGATTAACACACTGCACCACGTTGGCGCCTCTGAGAAATGTGTGGTAGTGATAATACTCGCGATGTCGTCACAAAAGCTTTCTATTCTGCTCGGCTCAGTGTAAGCAAAATGGACTGCTACTAACACCAAAGAATATTTCATAATTTTGCCGGTCACATCACGCATTTATAGTACGACTCATGGGAAATCTGCTGTCTGTACTTGCGATCACAACTTGCAAGTCCGAGCACCTCCTGTGCGGAGAGCCAATCAGTTGTGAAATGGAGCAGCTGCTGATGATTGCCCAGTCCTGTCAGATTTGCTGCTATTCTTTCATTCTTGATCAGCCAGCAGGATGTTGTTTACTGTGTATGTTTACACTCATGCAATGCAGTTGGGTACATGAATTGAAACTAGGAGTTCCTCGATTGTTTTACCAGTTGACGGTTGAATGCTGAAGAGCTTGTGTAGGTGCTACACAGGCACTCTGGTGCCTGAAGCTTGTTTGATGTGTTATTTGTGCCCGTTACTAGTTGAAACCACTTGCTGTTCTGACCATTGATAGTAATATACATCAGATCTGCAGGATGCAACCGTGATGTTATTTACAAAATAAAGGTTGTGTTTGATGAAACTGTATGTGTGTACATACATGTATTTAGGCAAAACATGACACTCACTGGGCTTGGAAGAATCTGTGAACCAGTCACAGGGCATTTGGTTTGTTTATTCGCGGCAGTACACATGAGCTTAAGTGTGCAATAGGACTTTTAAATTAGGCAAAGTTGCTGTCTGGTGTCCGGATGTCGTCGATTTTGAGGATCATCTTCACCAGCTGTGTTGCCAAGCTGATCTGCTGCTTCTTGCTTGTCAACGTCTCAATCACATGCTGCTCCTTCATGTCTGTTAAAGAAGAAAGTTCGCACATCATCCAGCTGGTCCCATTAACTTTGTGCTGGTTGCCACAAAAACAGTAAGAGCTACCTACAAAAAATTTTAGAAGGGTGGAAAAGGCAGGGAACAAGAGATTTGTTTACAGAAAAAGAGGACCTTGCACTCAAAACCTTTATCACTGATCTCACTCATCATGCATCGTTGCATGCTGATTCCAAATCTGCTGTTGGATGAGACGCTGCGGGCCTACCACTTCGACTGTTCACACCAATTTTTGAAATGTGCAGGCATAAAACATTGGCATGTTTCAATGCATTTTCGAGAGTTCCAGTGTGGAAATCTAGGGGGGGTAGCACACGCAGAGACTGACACTCAATGGAAAAAACTTGACAAATATGACAAAATTGCCATTTTTTTTTTTGGTGATGTGTCGGCCTAGCAGACCCATGTCCCAAAATGTGTCCCATCCACATCAGTGTGCACAGCTCAAATGTGAAGCCAGACCATGGTTCGGGATGGAGGAGTTATTTGGCACCTCCAATATTCTGCACGACGGCAACAAAACTGCCGTGCAGTGTCTTTGGTGCACTTGGGCAAAGCCCATTCAACATACATGGCTTAGTTTAGCTGACCATGCCAAATACAGTCGAACCTCGATGTAACGAACCTCAATGTAACGAAATTCGCGATGTAACGCATTTTTTTCATTTCCCAATCACTTCCCCATTGAAAACCATGTATTTTTTTTCGCGATTTAACGAAGTAATTTTGCTCCGCACTTTCGATGTAACGAAGTCCTTGCGCATCGCGTGCATGTGCCAGGAGCTACCTTAACAATCGAATGAGAGCTAAAAGTTTAGCCGAGACGAAACGCAGTTTGTATTTGCCCTTTTACGCGCCAATTTTGCCGGCAGTGTGCGAGAACGTACCGCCGCGCCATCTGTCGTGCACATACAAAGCCCGCGGCATGGAAGTTTCAAGACGCGCCGCGCCATGACGCCACTGGCGAGCTGTAGACTCTGAACGTGAAAGCGCAAACCGGAATTTTCTTGCAGCGTCCGTTCGTTTTTTTTTTTTTTTTTTTGCGTGCGATGTCCTCGTAGACAACAACAAAAAAAAGTCATCAGTGTTGACAAACTCGTGGAGCTAGTGTGGTCGTACCTTTAAAACGGGTGAGTGGCGAAAAAAAAAAAAAAAACGTGCCCTGGCAGAGGAGGCGAGTGGCGAAGGGGGTAGAGGGGAGGCGTGGCGTGGGAGGCGCGCGCGGTGCATTCTGGGTGGGCGGCTTCGGCGCGCTCTCGGCGCGGCCCGCGCGAAATGCAGTCGGCTGCATTCCGCGCCGGGCGCCGTCAGAGCGCGCCGGTAGCCGCCGAACACGCTGGCGATCGGGCGCCGCTGTTTCGCGGACGTGACGTCGCCGTGCCGCGCGCGCGCGCTACGTCGGAGTATAACCGCGCCGCGAACACAATCCCACCGCGCCGGCGTGAGCGATGCGAACATTTTTCTTTATTTTTCTCTGATGCGTCCCCGGCTGCAAATGTTCAATGCTGATGATGATGATGATACCAGTAGCGACATCTTGTGGCGGCTTTCAGTACTAGGCGCTGCGCTCGTTCTTTTGCTATGCGCACACGGAGAAAAATGATGCCGTCGCGGTGTTTGCTATCACTCATTATGCTCCTGATGTAGAAAAAAACATCCGGTGCCCTTGTTAGCGATACTATTACTCGATTTTCTTGTGTATTTCCTCAATAAGTGATTTACAAGTTCCCATCAACAAGCAGTGTTCCTGAACCAGTTATACTTTATTTTGACAGCTGAAACATGGGATCCTTGACGTAACGAAATTCGCGATGTAACGAAATTTTCGGCTGCAAGTAGGACTTCGTTATATCGAGGTTCAACTGTAAAAGTGAAAAGTAGAGGTAAGCCCAATATGAAATGGAATGCACTATCTGCATTCAATCAATGATTACCTCATAGGAATAAGTGAGAAAAGCATAAGTTTTCTTTTATCCCGGATAGTTTTCCTCTGGACAAATAATGTCAATAAAGATTTTCAACTTCAGTGCAGGAGCAACCATGGAATTCATTCTTGTAAACTCACAGTTCCCTTTCATACTGGAGCTACCTGTACATGCATTAAATAAGCTCAACAGTCTAGAAATGTGGCAGGATCAAGCAGAAACACTGAAGTGGAAAATTTTTTTGTCCACTTTGGTAACACATCCATACCAACACCCCAATGGGCACTGAAACTCCCCTGGACGTCCATGGGATGTCCAAGAGTTCCAGTGTCCATTGGGACCATGGTTAACGGTACATAAGCTAAATCATGCAATACAGAACTTGTATGTGCACTGCACTACTGTGTACTGAGGACTGTGAATCATTGTAATACTGATGACAAAGAACTACTTTGTGGCCTTAGTTCCCCCAGACAAGTCAAATGCGAACCGTCAGCTACACCACACAGCAACAGGGACAGACCATCGAGCGAGGTTGGAGAGTAGCACTCACCGTTGGTGCCTTTGCCCAGGCAGTCAATGCCGAGGCAGGGGTTGTTCTCCTGGGCCTGGCGGGCCTTCACTTCAGTGAGCGTCTCGATGGGTGGCAGGCCCGAGTTCTCGGCCAGGGCCAGCGGCACACTCTCCAGGGCATCCGCAAACGCACGGAACGGGTACTGCTCCAGTGTGGAGATCTAGGGGGGGTAGCACACGCCAACACCAGCTCAGGTCTCAACTCCACGTACACACCACCCAACATGCAGGTCGCACTGACTGATCGACACTATGCTCAGCTGCAAAGAGGTCGCATTTCTCACAGCAGCACGACTGCACAGAGCCTCAACCACATTCCAATTTGAAAATGAAGAGGCTTCATCCACTGGATTAGCTTATGCTGCAATTCATCATATGCAGCAGCAAGTCTGCATGTTTCCCACGAAGGAGCATGACGTCAAGTTAGGTCACGCAAGTTTAGGGTTGTTTCACTACAGGTGAATATGAAATCTGGCTCTAGCTATGCACCGGCCAAGCCAATCTAAAACCACCTCTTTGCAGCTGCTACGGCATGTGGTTGGGTCAGTGGCCAATGTCATTCAAAGGCAGCCAAGGCAGGGCTGGCCCACCCAGAGAACCTGGGCAGGCCATCCCGCCAAACGGGCCACCTCCTAGAATGGATTAGGCTGTCATCACTCCACACCACGGGCAGCTATACCTCATCACCGGGCCAGAAAAAGCAGTGCTCTCACCTTGTCCGCCTGCGCCCCAACAGCCAGAGCACAGGAGATCTCCGCAGCACCACCACCATAGACTATGCGGTTGTCCTTCACAAGGTTCCGGATCACACACAGCGCATCGTGCAGGCTCCGCTTGGCCTCCTCGACAATCTGCACAACACCGCAGGACGCCTGTTTAGCAGCCCTATCTTGTGAAGTGCAAGAATCTCTTCACATTCCAGGTGTTCATGCACGGAAGTGTCCCATCCACATCAGTGTGCACAGCTCAAATGTGAAGCCAGACCATGGTTCGGGATGGAAGAGTTATGTTGCACCTCTTTATGTTCTGCACAGCAGTGACAAAACCACTGTTCATTGTCTTGGGTGCACATGAGGGAAAAGGACTGGTTTAAGCTCATTTTCAAAGCCCAGCCATCTCCAACATGTACCAGTGCACAGCGTAATGCAACAAGTGAAGCCAATTCACGGCAGCATTCAGCTTAACTAATGCCTCAGAAGAATCAGTTTAGCTCAGCACCAGTTATTACTGCATCGTGTTAATAAAAGGAAGGAAGGAGAACAAGGTTTCTGAAAGAAACACACAGGTCACTAAGGTTCTGACTGGCCACGTAGTGAAGCTCCTATAGAACCCCAAAAAACACCAAACTCATACGTTCCAGGTGTTTGCAGAACCAGTGGTACACAAAGCAAGCCACACCACACCACTCAGGAGTAAAACTCGTCTCTGGAATATTTTAGGCGAAGGCTGTACATTAACGTTCCAAAATTAAAGCTTTCCATAAAAGTGAGAAGGTGAAACTTTTGCTGCTTAGCCAAACCATTTCCTGGCATGCACGACACACAAACAGGTGGCTCACCATTTTGTTGCCTCCTCGGATGAAAATGGTGACCGCCCGAGAGTTGGGACACTCTTCAATGACCAGCATGCGGTCTTTTGTTGTGCCAAAGCACAGCTCTCGAACCACGCCAGCTGACCCGAGCTTGTCCGCACTCAGCTCACAGAACCGCGGCACAATGCGACCACCGGTTGCGATCGCAATCAGCTGCAGAGAGAGAACAAGATAAGAACCAGCATGTAAACTCAAGACAATAGGCAAAAATTGTGCTCTATGAAGGTACCATGTTCTGTGCAAAAAAATTAGAGATCACTGCGGTAACGCAAACATGGAGAATGCGAAAGCACTGACACCTCCTCGGCATTCGTTGCCTCCCTTTATCATTTTCTCTTCGCTTGTTGACTACTGAATTAACGTAATTATCTTGTTTTAATTTTAAAAAATTTATTTACTTTGATTACATATTCTTTTATCGCAATCAACCATTTTGGTTTTTCAAATTTGGCACCATGGTTGCTTTCCCTTCCGCTTACTATATCCCCGTCCAGCTATTCGACCGTCCAATGGTTTTTGCTGATAATTAACTAATTAATCTATGTCAATGAAACTTTTTTGTTCAATTAATTATCACTCATCAAATACATTTCAATTCATTGCAATGTACAGGAAGAAACTGCTGATTTCAAAATCCTATAACTCGCCTTCTACAATAGACAGGATGATAATTTCACCCTTATTGCATAGCTTGATGTCGCGAGAAACCAATGGCATGCAATCTAGCAAGTTCCCTGCAGTAGAATTTCTTTCAAACTCTCAGCAAAAGTTACCCAACAGATTGCATAAGTGCACAAGGACTTGTTGTACATAAAATTAAATTACGTATTTCATAGATATGACTTCATTAATAAAATTTATTTCTAAGACCCTCTTCCCCCCTTAAGTGATGGGAACTCGAGCAAGGCTTCAGAGGAGCCTACCTCAATCTCGGGCCCTCCAACCCAGCGAACGGCCGGCAGCTGCTTCTGCAGCAGCAGGTGGTTGGCCTCGTCGTCGAATCCCCACTGGCAGATGACCAGGTTTGCACCGGCCGCCTTCACCTGCTCCACCATCAGGTCAAACTGCTCCCGCTCATAGCGCCTCAGGGCTTCAAACTCCTCGGCCGAGGTGACGTCCAGCTTGTGCTTCGTCTTGGGCTTCGGTGGCTCAAACGGGCAGGTCAGGATGGCCAGCTTCGCATTGCGCACCTCCTGCAACGACACGAGAATTCACAACCCAACATCAGTGCTACTTCAAACAGCTGTGAACAATGGCCAACAAAGTGGCCAAAACACTGAGGCATGCTAAGAGCAGGCACCGAACGACCACAAGTGGTGCCTGGACAACTGAGGGTCACAAACTGTGCAGACACAAATACATTTTTCCACATGCAGTGACATGATTGGCCAAGGTCACTTTGGAGCAACAGCCAAAAGAGCCTTTTGGTGCAGAAAGGTGAGAGTTTGGCACAGATATGTACTCTATTTTCAGGTGTATATATAAGTCGTGTTTAAAAATTTTTTTGTCGGTGCGACTCATATACAGCGAAAAATGAGACACCACCACGCACCATTTTTTCCCCATTTCTAGCAACTGTGTTTGAAAAGAAAATCTGTGTAAAAAAGAAGTGTATAGATTATTACATGACTGCATTACTGTACAGTTTTAGCACAGCGGGGTCCGTTACGCGATCCACTTCAGCAGGGAGCCGGGTACCCAACTACAGCTACACAGTGCCCGGTGTGCGTGCCTCGGGGCCATCTGTGCGTGCGCAGATAGCGAAGACTCCATAAGGGCACTTGGCCTAGGTGTTCCACCTGCCTTCCTCGGTGGCTCTCGGGCACCACCTGCCAAAGTCATGCTCGTGATTTTTCGCTCACAATGGCGATGCCCTGATTTTTCTGGACAACGAGGCCTTCAAAGTTATCACATTAAAATCATCTTGCATGAATGCAGCACCTTTACCGAACGAACTTTGTGACCACTAATGTAATCGCGATGCTGGTAACCTAACTCCCTAGCACGGCACACCACGGGGAAGAAACTGTGCAGAGCGGTGCGATGTGCAGTCAACCTGACACACACCGACATTGCTAGGTGTGAGAGGTGCTCTGATACCAGCACCTCCACTAGCTGCCTTAATGAAGTGCGGAGAGCATGAGAGTCAAACTGATCTCTGCTTTGTTGCAGTGAAGCACATCTCTCCACGCGTGCAATTCAGCAGCCTGTACCGTGGGCTGGTTTTGTGATGGGAGTACTGGGGCCCGGGCACTTCACCTTTCAAGCATCGGCACTGCTCTGTGGTGTTGCCTCATAGCTTTGAAAAGCTATCGCTTCACCAGGTTTGCAGTGAAATTGAAATTTGGCATTGCCGCACAGTACACCAGACCTTTTAATCAACCAGTCTGGTGCAG
This sequence comes from Amblyomma mixtum, assembly GCF_055824585.1. Classification (NCBI taxonomy): domain Eukaryota; kingdom Metazoa; phylum Arthropoda; class Arachnida; order Ixodida; family Ixodidae; genus Amblyomma; species Amblyomma mixtum. The sequence continues at coordinate 52,118,103 of NC_143017.1, read as the reverse complement.
GCCGCTGGTTTGGAGTTATTCAGTGAAATATACATGAAAAATTACAGGACTGCAGAAATTCTTCCAATTATTGAGGTTTTACGGTAGGATTACACGAACAAGGCGCCCAGCCAATCCCAGTTAAAGCAGCGGTTGTTTATAGGAGGCGTATAGTGATCACTGTAACCGAACACAAAGGTTAACGATGAAGTGGATGGAGTGCCACAGCCATACAAATACATATGCTGGTGACCCATGCAACTGCTGTGCTGTGTAAGCCACTGGTTCAGAAAAAGCAGCATGGCTTGTCACACTTCTCAGAGAGCTAAAATCATTCCCTTGGATTTGGAAAGAAACTCTGAGAATGCAGCGGTCGCTGTGTCGAAGACCACATTGTATGCAGGGTGTACTCGTTCAAATTCACGTGCCACCAGAAAGACTGAGTAGCCAAGCCTGATGCCTTGCCATCTGTGTTTTCTCGACTACACTACTCAAGCACAGTTGAACTGAGTGCTCCTAACCCAAACACTCACGCCACAAGAAAACCATGCCAATGGCTATGAAAATAAACCTGAAAACTTTGAAGTAATCTGGAGCATACAACATTTGCCCAGCTTCAAATGCTGGATGTCTCTTGTAAGAAACCGACCAATTTCTAGGATAGGCACAGCGGGTATTGCTCATATCGTGGACACCACAGGGCACTCCACGATGCTCGACAGTATTTCAGCAAGCGTAAGCAACTGAATTCACCTACACGTCTTTCATGTACCACCTGCAGCTAGGATGCAAAAGCCTCGAAGTGCAAGTTTCTTGTCCTGCCCTTTGGTTGCGTTCTGTATTGTTAGGGTAACACAAGCGAGCTATCTACAGAAAGACTGGGGTCCTCACCTTGGGCATCTGCGGGTGGCTGAAGTCCTTGTCGACAAGCACACCCCGGACCAGCAGCGAGTCCTCCAGCTTGCCGCCCTCTTTGCCCTCGACCTTGATCAGCTCAAAGTTGACATCCCCGCGATCCAGCTGAGCCACCGAGAGCACTGCCTCGACCGCAATCTCGGCGAACTGCCGGTGGCACTTGTTCACGATCTTGGAGCCCAGTGTGGTCATGGCCGTCTGGATCAGGGGCTCCTTGTCGTCCCTTGACACAGAGAAGCTCTCCGCTATCTGGTCCAAGTGGGCCACCGCACAACGAGCAGCCATCTCAAAGCCATCCGCAATGCGGATCGGGTGGATGCCCCGGTCGAGAAGCTGCTCCGCCTGCTCCAGCAGGGCTCCTGCCAACACTGCAAGAGACCACCACCAGGGGGCGCTCCTGCCAATGAGTGTGCAGTACAGCAATAACTGCCTGTCACCCTGCCACGCGGGGCTCAACACTGCAAAACTAAACATCACCTGAACACACAGACCTCAGGCTTGAATATAGAAAATAACGGTGAATGCAAATAAAGCACAAAAGTCCTGCAATCTCTACAGAAAGTGCATTCCATGCCGATTACATAGCGAAAGGATATTTTTAGCACGCATGCATTGCTGCACATCGAACTGGAATGAAAATCATTTTGAATTATGCAAAGTTCAAATTAACGGAAGTCTTCTTAACACTCATGAGGTCAAAGCAAGTTTGAATAAACCTATGTTTAAAAAGAGTTTGACTTAACAAGTGCACACTGTTACAAAAAAAAAAAAGCAAGCAAATATGTTGACATTCCTGTACTATGCAACAGCCAACTACTCATGACAAACAACTTGCCAAGAAAAAGCCCAAATTAAAGGAAAGGAGCAGCCACGCTACACAGTTTTCACTAACGTCATAGCGGCTGCCATCTCTGGGTCCGGAAAGCACAGTAAAAGCCTTGGCACTTTGTTAACCCACCCATTGCCAACTGGTTCCCATGTACATTGTGGAAGTAACCACAGTACCCAAAGATGGCGCAATTGACGTCACGTGAAAGCTATCTATCATTTTTACGTTTATTGAACAAACACTATGCTGTGGCTGCAGAGGTCACCAGGCAACAAGCACAATGGTCTTGCTCCTGCCTTTGCTGAATGAAAACTGAAAAATGCACTCGCAACTCTGGGCATAATGAAGCACTTGTACGTGCCTTTTTCCCGCTGGCAGACATATAGAAGTTCACCAGCGACAACCTTTAAGCATGCTTCTACACTTTGATTTCACACGATGTCTGCCCCCGACTGGACCAGGCACAAGGCCAGCTGGGATCACATCGTGTAAAAAAATTGAGCCGCAAAGTAGGCACGCACCAAAAGGCAATAAATGCCTCAATTTAAGAGGCAAGGTCAGCTATTCAACTGCTCCCAGTTTATCTTGACGAGGACACATGCAATGCCATTTACTGAAAAACACTGCCTCATCATCTTCCTTTAAGCAAACACTGACTGACGGGCACTGAATCACTTTTCAACATGTTGGAAGCCACAAACTTGCACACATCAAACCAGTGATTGCATGTGCACTGCATGCAGCAATGACAGCACAATTACACTCCCGATACCCGCAGGATAACACCTCCAACAACAAATAGTGCATAAGCCCATCAGCTATGCTCGGACAGCAAGCTCCGCGAACACGGCCCAGTTTTTTGTCTACCCAAGCTAGAGGAGCCCGGACAAATTCCGCCACTAAGCTCCAGCTGTACAAACGTGCAGCATGACATGCGCAGGTACATGCTGCAACACCTTCTAGAGTGGAAAAAAAAAAAAAAAACAGCTTACCAACAACACCCGTAGTTCCATCGCCAATCTCATCATCTTGAGACTGTGAAAGCTGCACCAACAGCTTGGCTATCTGGTGCTCCACATCCATCATCTTCAGGATGGTCGCACCATCGTTGGTCACGGTGACGTCCCCATCTGAGGAAACCATCATCTTGTCCAGGCCTGCAATTAAGGTAATGGAACGTGAGGTATAACGTCACTGAGCAACACGCGGGCTATGAGGGATGCTGTAGTGGAGGGCTCCACGCTAATTTAGACCACCTGTCCTCTAACATGCGCTGACATAATACAGCATATGGGTGTGTATCCATCTCCATCGAAATTAAAAAACTGATTAAACCACGCCATGCTTGGAATTTAAAAAAAAAAAAATTCTGCTGCGTGCACCGCTCTGGAATGCAGGAACAAGTACTAAATCTGACAATTTTCAAAAAGCGAACCTAATGCCTACTGCCCAGGCGACTGCCAAAACTACAACTGAAAAGAAACACGAGGGTAATGGCATTCGATTTCTGCTCAGATAATTTTTGCTCGGCACTTTGTATCCACAGAAGGTCCTATTTAAAAACTTTGTGTTGAACTTCCAACATGAGTAACCGGATGGGTCTGACAGGAGCCAAGGTAATGTGCATGAGGCTTGATGACTGATTTAACATTTCTGCATACATCTATGCAATCAAGTAAATATTCACTACTTGGTATCTGTTTCTGTTGTACATGTAATAACTGCAATCTTACTAGCAATAGGGAATAACTAACGAGTAGAAAAATGATGAGCACAGCACACCACACATATCCTGTATGCCCCTGAAACCTCAGTCAGGTGGCATTTCTGGTGCCAGCCATCAGAACCAACACTGGTTGATTTGTTGCACTCACGGTCAAATATGAGTCGCTACGAATGTTCACCAACAGGCCCAATTCGCTACACCTGTGTACAAGTCAACAATACTGAATAAAACAAAACTGCAATCATCGCAAGAAAACAGAAAGTGCTGAGACATAGTGGCAGCAGCCAAAAAGTGAGAGACCGCAACATTCGTGCACAATTTCTACACAACAGCCAACTATTCATGACTAACAACTTGCCAAGAAAGAGCTGAAGTTAAAGGAAAGGAGCAGCCATGCTATACATAGTTTTCACCGCCGTCATAGTGACTGCCATCTCTGGGTCTGGAAAGCGTAATGAAAGCCTCAGCATTTTGTTAACCCGCCCACCACCAACCGGTTCCTGCGTACATTATGGAAGTAACCACAGTACCCAAAGATGGTGCCCGTGACGGCACGTGAAAGCTACCTATTAAACTTACATTTATTGAACAAACAGTATGCTGCGGCTGTAGAGGTCACCATGCAACAAGCACAATGGTCTTGCTCCTGCCTTTGCTGAATGAAAAGTGCACTCGCAACTCTGGGCTCAAAGAAGCACTTGTACGTGCCCTTTTCCCGCTGGTAAACATACAGGAGTTCACCAGCGACAACCTTTAAGCATGCTTCTACACTTTGATTTCACACGTTGTCTGCCCCCGACTGGACCAGGCACAAGGCCAGCTGGGATCAAATCGTGTAAAAAGATTGAGCCGCAAAGTAGGCACACACCGAAAGGCAATAACCGTTTCAACTTAAGAGGCTAAGTCAGCTATTCAACAACTTCTCTTCTGCTGCTCCCAGATTTATCTTGACCAGGACACATAGAGTGCCATTTACTTACAAACCCCGCCTCATCATCTTCCATATCGGCAAACACTGACGGGCACTGAACCACTGGCTGATGCCACACTTCGCAGGATTCGGTTCCTGTCCCTCTAACGAGGTGCAGAACTAGAGTAGAAAGGACAGGAAGACTAGTTGAACCTTTAATGACCCTCCACATGTGGACACATGGATCCCGATTAATTCTGATTGCCTAGAAGTGTTCCACATAAAAATACACACCACAGGTATTTCTTCCACCCTGTCTGTCAAGATATGGCCACCACAGTTGACAATGAAGCCTATGAACTAATGCTGTAAAAAGGAAAGGAGGGTAGGCGTCAGGATTACCTTTTGGGCCTAGCGATGTCTTTATGATGTTGGCCACGGCCTTTGCGGCCAGGATGTGCGACTGAAAGCAACGGAGTCAGCGTGAGGAACACAGTCAGCTTGCCACAATCAATGCCAAGCACTTCGGCTCAGACGAGCGCAAACTAGATGAACTTGCGATATAAAGGCTCGTCTTGAGAAATGTGCACTTTTTGGGGTGAACTGCGGCACAAGTGTACACACAGGTGTAGAGCTATAGAGCAAGTACTACTACTACACAAGCCATAATGTTGTTGCTTCACATTTGATGACGCTGTTGATTAGCTAGTTTACAGTGCTTAGCTGCTTCCCGCCACATGATCCCAGTTGTTAAGCTAGACGCCTACGGCGCCAGTAGCTTCTTTCCCTCTATGGCTGATTACTACCGCGTCCGTCGGAAGACTTGAGTGAGCGCGCCGAGTCTCAGTCTCGGCCGCTTTTCTACAGCCTTTCTTTTAAAAGCCTTTTTCTTGCATTCGGTCCCGTCTTCAATAAACAAGTTTTGCTTCTCAAGAAGTTTGGAGTTGCTGCCACAACCGGCAACGTGTCGCCGGACGAGCGGACGAAGGCGCGAAGTGCCCTTCGAACTGCTAACCACGTACGATCATAGACGAACCGGCCATTCCGACGACGTTTTACGGAGGAGAAACTTAACTGGTGCCGTGACCAGGCAGGACCAGTGTTTCATGTTAACTCCAGTACTGCCACAGACTTTTCTCGTCTGAAGCTTTCAGCCACTGGTTCCCTATGCTAACATCGGAAAGTGGAGCCTATGATCACAATATATTTTGAAATTTGAGTATATATATCTGCAAAGGTTGGCTGCAATCAGTTTAGTTTAGTTTATGGGGGTTTAACATCCCAAGGCAACTCGGGCTATGAAGAAAGCCATAGTGAACAGCTCCGGAAATTTCGACCACCTGGGTTGCTTTAATGTTCGCTGACATTGCACAATACAGGGGCCTCAGAATTTCACCTTTATCAAAATTTAACTGCTGCAGCCAGGATCGAAACCGCGCCTTTCGGGTCAGCAGCAGAGTATGAGCCACTGCGGCAATCGGTTCTTTTGAATAAGTAATGTATAGCTATGAGTTGCAGTTTTCGGCTTTTATTCTTTGAAAATTCGATAGGCCTTTTCAGGCATTTGTTTTAAAATCCTTTTTGCTTTTGTTTGTTTTTGCAATATCATTTTCTACGCGTGAATTACTGGTCTTCATTCAATGATATAACGTCGTATACCTCTGCCATCAAAAGTCACTTAGAATTTACCTTGGCCCTTCTGCTAGCATGTGCAATCAGTTTGTCAGTAATTAACACGCAGTCACACTTAAGAGCTGTGCTTGCAGACTGAAGTAATACTGCCATCAATAAAAAAAAAAGTTTAATAATGAAGGCGACAGACTTAAAAACGCCAGTTTACATCTAAAAACTGGGTGGTCATATTATCGTTGGGTGTTGAGCTGGGTTGAGCAAGAGGGCGCAGCGTCATGTAGTCTGTGTCGACCGGGACTGAACTGCTGCTGAAGAGTAGTGGTGGACAGAACACGACGCCTTTCTGCGACACTTATGCATAATTTTACGTCAGTATCCAAACACCCAGTGGAGAAAGCTACTTAACCAAGTAACTGCCATAAGAAGGTGCTCAGAAAACTGCGTTCTGCTATGTGGAAACCCTTGGTCAGCAGAGGCGCATAACGCACGACTGCACTAATCCAACAGTACCATTGTCTCATCATGCCCGTGGCTTCCATTCTTGGTTAATTTTATCCTTTGACAGAGTAACACCTACTCAAAAGCCAGCTAACTGTGGCGTGCATGTCAAGGTTACTGGCATTATTTGGTTAAAACCGAATTCTGAAAATTGAATTCGGTGTACTTTCATCAGATTTTCTTTCTTTCCCAGTTTAAGCCGAAAAGTCCAACCCTTCCCAAGCAGTTGAAGACTCCGCACAGCAGGCTTCACACTATCTTTGGGAATAATAATGAAGCACAACTCAAAGTTTGCAGACTTGTACTTTGGAATGACAAAACAGAAAACATACACAGCTGCACAATGTTTACCTGGCTACGGGTTCCATGTGAGATTTTACGAGAAAGCGAATGCCGAGGCTTTACTACACGCGAAATATCACTCGGCTGGGCCACAGTCATATGAATCCTAGTTATCATTAAACGCCCGCCAAAAACGCGATTCATTGATCTGTCATTACTGACGCTTAGGTTTTCGTTTTGCTTTAATTTCGGCAACGTGCTAAGTGAGGTTTTAGGATCACCTTCGTAAATTTTTTTCCTCGTTTTCAGCCAAAGGAAGCAAGGATTAACTCGTGGTGGAGCTGATGGCGGCTTCGACACACACGAGGATAAATTGGCGTTGTTTTCGTCTCATCGCCGTCCTGCTTCCAACGCTTCTTCCACCAAGGCAAAAGTACCAGCAGCAGTTAATTTGAAGGAGAAAGTGCAAAGGCTCTAGCAATGTCCATCATGGCATGAATAAACGCAGACACCGTTAACAAGCGTAGACTTCTAGAAAATTTAGAACAAATACGCCTACTGATGCGTAATTTGACTGCGGCAAAATAAGTACACACCATTAGCCGTAATACGCAGCTTTGAACCAGCCTAATTATTCTGTTTACAGCTAGCACAACTGATTGGCAACACCTATTGCCTTTTAAGGGCAAGTGTAATGAAACTCGCGTCATTGGTCGGTGAAGAGAAAACTCGACGTAAATCGCTGCTCATATCAGGAGTAGACAGGTAGCCAGCAAGAATAACAATACATGCGCTAGAACTGTGCTCGCTGAGCAAGTTGCACTTGGCTTTAAAAAGGCGTGGGCTTAGCAGTGGGACAATGAATGGCAGCTGCTCCTTCACAAGTATCCTGGACGGCACCATTAATGCAATTTTAAAAAGTGGGCACAAAAACAAGCTTAGAAACATGATGTGGACTCTCCTGCAACAAATTAATGAACTCCTCAGAGTGGAACAAAAATTACCGATAGATAACACAAAAGCCTACCTTGAGCGCATCGACACCGGTGAGCCGTTTCTTCTTGTCCTGATCTTTAAGTATAATAAATGGTCTTCCGTACTCGTCGAACGTTAATGTCCCTAATGAATTCATTGCGATTTCTTCTAGTAAGAAAACGCGCAACGATTACGCCGGATTATACCGGATTTAACAGCTCAAGCGAACTCATACACAGTACGATGGCCACAGAGAACCATGGAGCGTTCTGGAAGCTAGCTAGCGTTGTTAAGCGCGAAGTTGCGTACTCGTAGCGTAGGGTAGCTTTGTGTATGCATAGCAAGTCAGAAAAAATAAAATTAAATTGTGAAACATTTAAAAGTAAATAATTATTTAGTACTTTTACTTATAATTGCTTTTTTTTGTATGACTGTGTTTACTTAGCTACCACAGTGGCTACAACCGCTAAGCCGCCAATGAGGAAGAGAGGCGCCAATTTTAACCCGCGGCCCGGTAACTCCGGCTCAGTAGCCGAGAGCAACCCTCACTGCCCAATACGAGCGGCTCTCACTCACACACGCTGGCCGAGCGGTACTGCAGCAAGTTGGGATCTCCCCGCCGAGAGCGGCCCCAAGTTATGCTGAACTTACCCCGGAATATCGGCAAAATCTCCGCATCCCTCCCATTCCCAAACGGATGCACCCGGAACACCATGCCGAGAGACGGGCCGACCGTGCACGTCAATTCGAGAAACGCTGCAGCGGACGTCCGGACGTCACTTATACGGACGCCTCTTACCATCCCTCGAAGCCAGCGACGGTGGCGGTAGCTCTCGCCCCTCACCGCAGCTGGTACACAGCCTGCAGCATTCGCAATGCAGAAACGGTCACCGCAGCAGAGGAGGTTGCCATTGCGCTAGCGCTAGCTGACCCTAATACCAAAGTCGTCATTAGTGATTCTCAACAGGCTATCCGCAACTACGATGCTGGCCGTATCTCTTGCCAGGCATTACACATTCTCCTTTCTACTGCACCCTCTTCCAACTCTCGCTTACTTCTTTGGGCCCCAGCCCACGAGTCACTCAGCGGAAACGCCCAGGCGCACACTCTCACCCGAGATCTCAGCTGCCGAGCAGAGTGTATGATCGGCCTCCCTGCTTCCTCTGACACTAATATCTCACGCGCTTCTCTACTCACCACTTACACGGACATACTACAGCACTACCGGCTCGAAAGATGTCTCTATCCTTCCGCACACCGTGATCTAACAAGACGCGAGGCCGTCCAATGGCGCAAACTACAAACTGGCAGTTTTCCATACCCCCTCTTATACAGCAAGATCTTTCCGCAACAGATAGACCCCATGTGCAAACACTGCTCAACTCCAGCTACTCTCATACACATGGTGTGGACTTGTACACATTACAACACAAACAACCCAAACACCCCAGAGACGTAGGAGTCTCTCCTGCGTACTTCCGAGCCGGCAGACCAACGCCGGCTTATCCAGCGCGCGGCGGAGGCCGCGACATCCCAAGGGATCCCCGCCGACCTCCTCTAAGCCAGCGCAACCGGTCCTTAGACTGGTCCCCTGTTTTGGGAGTAATAAAAGAGATCACCACCACCACCGAGCGCGCTAACCGCTGAGCCACCATGGCGGGTCCATATCTGCTTCGCGATTAGTTTTCGGTGGAATGGAAGCCAAGAATGTGAGGCGACGGCATACAGATGCGCTTGTTGTGTTATCTTCTTGTCCTTGTCTTTTTGTGCGCAGTACCCCCCTTGTATTCACCATATACATGTGCTTGACTGGCTGTCGCCTAGCGCACTTGGCGCACACTCCTTTGCGAACAAATGGCATTATTATTCATTCGTGAGCATTCGGGCACTTTCATTTATAGTCGAAGCACCATAACAAGTTTAATTAGCAACTACACGACTTGTAATGCGATGATTACGCACAGAGAGATGCAACCCGTGCGGATACCAGTGCGGTGCCAATGACCTATCGCCAGGACATTGATTCGCTCTCCTACCACGCCGACGCGATCTTCAAAGCCGGAAAGTAGTAACGGCAAGCATAGATCCATATGGCGACTCAGTCGTTAAACATCACCACGGCATTCCCTCTGCGGTGACGGCAGAAATGCACAAGTTATCACTAAGCATGGGCACCACTCCACGGAAATCACAGTCCGCGCGGACTAGATCCCTCCCAATACACTGACCACGCTAGCTGCATATGGACAACGCCAACCACCCAGGTCATTACTCCTCCGTGTTCACATACTCTCCACGCTTGGCCAGAACCATAGGCTTGGCTAGAACCATACTTCGCGGCTGCGTCGGTCGAATTTTGATGGAGGCGAAAATCTAGAGGCCAGGGTACTGTGCAATGTAAGTGCACGGTAAAGCACCACCCCAGGGGGTCGAAATTTCTGGAACCCTTTACTACGGCGTCTTTTATAGCCTGAGTCGCTTTGGGACGTCGAACCCCATAAACCAACCAACCAGAGCCATATTTACCAGTGGTGCACAGGGCTGAACCCCGCAAAGAGCCTGCCTCATAGACAGAGAACTCCTTCGGCAACCGGACTCTATCCCTCGAAAGCACGCAGCTTTGCTCAGACAAGCCCAAACGCGGTCAGTACCCAATGACTTCACCTTGCACAAAATACAACAGAACCCCAATACACCTCACTGTAAGGTGCATGGCTGTCACAAAATTCGGCGCATTTCTGAAACAAAGAAACAAGAACAGCGCCGCGCCGACGAATCTCGCCAGCGCGGGTCGTAAAACGGCGGAGAAGGAAACCCCGGCGAGCGATTGGCCTTGAGTGCGTGGCTGCTGCCCCCCCCCCCCCCCTCCCTTTACCACCGCTCGACCGACGCGGCGCGGGGGGATCGCTGTCGATTATTCTAGACTGTCCGAGTCGTTTCTACGCAATGTTGACGGAGAGGGCGTAGCCTTGCTTGCGCTAAGATGGGTCGGAGATGGGCCGTACAAATAAATGTTTTCTCTCTCTCTCTCGCCAGAGACAGCAGCAAGGAGAGGCAAGGGGTGTAACTTCCTTCCGAACGTTTCCTTGCAGACTCCGACGAGGATGACCCCTGCTTTTATCCCCACAAAAAACTCTTACCGCTGCATGTTGTACTTTTTATTTATATTTGCGAGAACAAAAACTAACGAGGCATCATGCCAACCCGTTTACTAACAACTCAGAAGGAAGAGAGAATAAATTTAAAAGAAAAGTCGGTAGAGACACCGCGAGAGAGTCGTCGCGAGCTGCGGCGTGATGTAGCCCGATGCCACGCAGCCGGCAATTCTACCCCTGCGCGACTCTACGTAGCCGCCGCAGCACCCCTTCTGATCTGCGCGCTAACTTCGTGAAGGCAGTCGCCGCCGTACCGCGGCCCGTTAAAGCTAGCTTAAAAGGGTCGAATGTGTGAAACTTGCAGGTAAAGCATGCGAAGTCTTTCTAGACTAGCATTTGAAACAGTGACGTAACCGCCGATTAAAATCGCGACACCCTTCAAGCTTCTCTGCAGCGCACAATGACAAGTATGGGGCGCATGATGACGTCATCGAAGGTATCGGTACATTGCCAACGCATAAACGCCTGCTTTGAAGGAGAAAAATCAACGCCGCCGAATGAAAATCCTGCCGCGAGTTGGTTGGCAGCGTCCAATGAGGCACGGCAGGATGTGGCTGATGGCAGCAGTAATTTGAAACCATACCTTCCGTGACGTCACACTGAACTTCCACGCACTCCTCTGGTGCATTGAGGAGAAGCGCAAAATTCAATCGTCGATTACGTTACTATTTTAAATGCTATAGTGCAAAAACGCTTGGCATGCTTTACCTACAGCCCATATATATTTGAATCCTCGAATATCGCGAAATTCTGAAAACTGGTGCAGTTGCCCTTTAAGGGCAGTGACGTAAACCCATGCAAATTTCAAGGGAGTACACGGCTATTCAGCTGCCCCCCCCCCCCTCCTCCCCCCCCCCCCCCCCTGACCTAGCAAGTCCCAGATGCGGGTATAAGCAAAGCCACAACCGTCAGCAGGAGCCTAACTGACGGGTGGCGATACAGAGGAGACGAAGAGGAGCAAATTGGACAGCCGACGAGAGAAGGCTCCAAAACATCCCCTAGCGAAAGACCATTACCGACCAGCTACAAACCCTGCATAGTGTCCCATGCGCAGAAGTGTACCGCAATTGTTAACGGCGGATGCTCTCCATTTGAGTAAAATGGTATCTTCGCCTGCGCTCCTGACCTAATAAAAGCTGACTAATTGAAGACACTTTGCATTTTCGGAAAACCATTGCGTAACCCATGCTGATGTGGTCCTTGGGGGTGCGGATCCCTCTCTTGGGATATGGAGAGCGTTCAGACTTTATAAAGCTACCAGCAGTGCTCGAAAAAGAGCTCTCTTCTTATTTGAAAACGACATCCACACTTCTCACATCTGTACGAAGTCTCCTCGCCATGTAAGTGCAGCTAAGTCCGTAACAATGCGCTCATAGTGCGCTAGGACTCTACGCATCCTAGTGCACTTACGAGGGGAACAGGTGACGCTTGCGCTAAAGCCGTTGGATTTCTAAATGTTTCTCCTAAAGTGTTGCCTCGCGAGCCACTGAAAAGGATGGCATGTATAGTACTCTTTTTCTAACACGTTTCTTTGGTTTCTGCCCTGCTTGACTATGCACTCGTCGCTGGTATATGAACCCGATGTTGCGCTTTTTGCTTTCCGCAACTTTTTCAGCCGCTGCCAAGATTACTGTTTACTGTTTGTTAATGTATTTCTCTCTCTTTTTTAAGAGCGAAGTTTCATCGTGAAACGCAAATTGGCCTGCCACGACATTGCCAAATGAGCACTGGGCCGGTCATTACATAGCAGGCTCCGGTCGGGTACAGAGTCTGGACTGAAGTAGCGGCGAGTAGGGCAGGGTCAGTCAATAGATACTGGCCCGTGTAGACCCTTAGCGCCGAATATAAAGTTCTTATATTTTGTCGCTTTCCTGGAATCTAAAACCTGTGTTGTGCCGGCCGTTTAAGCATTCCAGTTGAGCGGTTGTGCTATTTCTACAGCATTTAAGCTGCATCGCTGTCATCTCTATAGCCCCAGACTGAACGAAAGTTAATTTTTACGTTTTTTTTATTGTTTATGCACTCAAAAAGTTATTCATATATTCCATTTAAGGCACCACTCGAGAAAGAACACTCTCCTATTTTTTCCCACCTTCTTTGTCGCATATGGCACTTTCTAAAACTGCGTGAAAAAATGCTTTTCTTGCGCAGTGCGGAGAGGCAAAGAGACAACGTTAGACGCAACTTGAACAAAACATATATATTCAGGAATTGCACATTATCGATTATTGATGCGGAGGCTGGGCCACTTACCAGCGGCCGCCGCGGTGGCTCGGTGGTTATGGTGCTCGGCTGCTGACCCGAAAGACGCGGGTTCGATCCTGGCCTTGGCGATCCCATTTCGATGGAGGCGAAATCCTGGAGGCCCATGTACTGTGAGATGTCAGTGCACGCCAAAAGAACCCCAGGTGGTCGAAGTTATCCAGAGCCCTCCACTTCGGCGTCCCTCATAGCCTTATTTGACGTTAAATCCCATAAGCCAGCACCACAGACACGTTCTTGGTCATGCGCAACTAAGCCGAAGCACCCGGTTTCAACCGGTGTCCCAGCGGCTGCGTTTCGGTGGAGGCGAAGCGCGATAAGCGCCAGTGTACTGTGCGATGTCAGCGCATATTAAAGAGCCCCAGGAGGCGTACGATAATCCGGGACCTTCCACCACGGCGCCCGGGTGTCGCTTCGAGAGGTTAGACCTCACAATTTACAAATTTTCATTCTATCTGTGAATGGCAGGCACTAGTTGTTGATGATGATGATGATGTACTCTGGCTTAATGGCACATACATACCCACGGCGGGGTATTGGTCAGGGTTCATAGTGGATACAAACGCACTCATGTGCAAGGAGTGGAGTATTTGGATAATTTTGGGACTGTAGAATTTGTACACAATAAAAAAAAATACGGAACAGAAAAAGTAATGAATTCACGTTCTAGTAGAGGAATCTACCAGATGAAATTATATAATTGTGAATATAATCGCACACTGGTTTCAGGGCATATCCCTTGGCGCTTGTCCCGAAGGAAAGGAGAATCGGGATAGATAGAGGAAGCCCGAGTCGAGCGAGGGAGATCTCCAAGTAAATTCTACGGGTTTCTCGCAA